>NW_007728900.1:414915-419472 GCF_000696425.1 Galeopterus variegatus
GGTCCTGTATACTTTTCCTCATTTCATCATGTCGTTTAGCTGCGTTTTCTTGTATCTCATTCAGTTTCCTTAGAATTATCACTTGAAATTCCTTGTCAGACATTTTGAGGTCTTCTTGTTCTATAAGATCTAGAGCTTGAGAGTTATTACCCTTTGGTAGTGTACTTTCTTGATTTTTCATATTTCTGGTATCTTTTCTTTGATGTTTAGTCATTGTGGCAGGGGGTTTTACAGTCCACAGGTTTGACACAATTGTCTGACTAGGATGTTGGTGGGGTTGCCAGTTTGGTATGGCTATCTCAGTGTCTGCTCAGTTGGCCACTAGTGCCTTGCATGTTTGGTTTCCTCAGGTCTTGGGCCTCTCTGGGGAGCCACCTATCTGGTCACCATGAACTCGGCCGGGCTGCTGGGTCATGTGGCAGCACCGCAGCGTGTGTGGTCTTTGCCGACCTTCCACCTCTCCTGCTGGATGTCTCCCTGCTCTTCGCACACTGGGCCAGGCTGCTGGGATGCACAGTGGTGGCACCGCAGGGTGTGTGGTCTCTGCGGAGCTTCCGCCTCCCCTGCTAGATGACTCCCTGCTCTGCGCACACTGGGCTGGGTTGTTGGGTTGTGTGGCGGCCCCCCAGAGTGTGTGGTCTCTGCTGAGCTTCCACCTCCCCTGCTGGACGTTTGCTTGCTCCATGTGCACCGAGCTGGGCTGCTGGATCATGTGGCAACAGCACCGCAGGGTGTGTGGTCTCCGTGGAGCTTCCTCCTCCCCTGCTGGACGTCTCCCTGCTCTTTGTGCACTCCCAATTAATTTTTTGTTACAGTTTTCTTGTATGTTAATCACAGTCTTGAGGTTTTTTTAATGGTGATCTATTTTTCTCTCTTTTTTCTTCAAATGCAGAAATATATTTTTCAGTTATTAATTTATCGTTACTATTAATTTTACCTTTTTGTTTGTCTGTATGTAGCATAGAAAATTATCAATATCTGTATACTAAATAGAGTCACTTTCCTTATTTGTGATTTTTAAATAATATGAAGTTAGCAGTTTTTACACCTAATCTGAGAGCTTATATGTGCAAATGTGCAATCTTAATTCTCTAAACTTTTTTCAGATATTATTTTGACCATTATAATTCCTTATAGTGTGTGTGTTTCTTTCTGGCCTCACATCCTAGTTTATGCCTCTGCGAACCATGGATAGTACAGTGGACCAGCAGGTCTTTTGATTTATGGCACATTTGGAAAGAATGCCCAGAACTGAATTAAACTGAAAACTGGCCGACTAACTGTTCAGAATACCAACCTAAGCAGCAAAATACCATAACACAAAATTAGTTAATTCCTATTTTTGCACATAACTTCTTGACAGGAGACGTGGAATTGGTTATCCCCATAAAGTAGGTATGGTGTCTTCAAACAGAGATACTAAAGAAGAAAACACTCCTTCTACTAAACAAAGAAACTTCTGGGGAAATATCAGACCCTGAGGTAATTGACAGTTACCTGAAATATTCTTTCAATCATCAGAAATTCTGCAAATAAATAAGGCAAGGCATAGTGCAATAAAGTGGAAATAGACTTTGTAATTCTATCTGCAGAGGCTAAACTTTGTTCTTAATGAAAATGAGTGGGTAATTTAATGTGACTTTACCAAATAAGTTAGGATATTATGTTGCATGCATGAAATAAGTTTCTCATATTGAGCACAGAATAATAGGCATATGGTTATTTGTATTAAAATATTTTCTCTGCTTACATTTAATAACTAGCGGAAAGATATTTAGAGAATATATTTTAAAGATATACCAAATGACTAGATTCCCTATGGTAGCCACATGCTTTGGTTTGGCTTTAGGTGGACTAGTTACTGATTTTTTTCTTTTTTAATGTCATCATCGCTATTGTGAGCAGAGATTCCTCTTGCCCATTCTGAGGATAGGGGTGGTCAAAGAGCTTTCAGTGGTAGCGTGAGATTTTGTCTTTCTTCTTTCTCAAAGGCATTTCAGTGGGAAGTTAGAAATGGCTGGAATCATATTTCAGAGCCTGGCTACATTTTCTAATATCTCTGTGACCTTCTCAAATTTGTTTCCATGTGTGTAAATAGGAAGTGATATTATCTACTTTACGTGGTTATTAGCACAGTACCTAGCACTTGTGTCCAGTGAACAGTTGCTGCCATTAATTAGTATTTACAAAGTAGGCAAAAGATGTATTGCATATAAGAACCGGTTGTTCTTTTGCTTCATAGGTGGCTTCAATAAATAACTATTCAAAAAAAGATAGAGGAATGAGTGGACACCATAGTAAACACATACAAGTAGCACATGGCAAGGCATTGTCCTGGTTAGATCAGAACTCTCTACCTCCTTCTGGCCACCCCAACTTTTCTATCTGTCTTACAAATTCTTGCCCATAAAGGTGAATCTCAGTTGTATAGCCTTTTTGGAATCAATTACCCCCAAGTGATTTTTTCCTCTCTAGTTGTCCTTTTCTTCTAACTCCTTCTCATCCAGGTCTTGAATTTTTGGCGCAAAGTTCCCTGTTCAAACCTGCACCTGGTCTTTGGGTTTGGAATTTTACTTGTTAGTATCTGTATTCTAACCTTGGTTTTCCCCAAAGGTCTGGATGTAGCTTAACCCTGGTGGTTCTCCGTTATTTGAAATACAGTAAACCATTAACCTGAAATATCTGAGATCCAGTTTGCTTCAGGGAAACTGCATTTCCAAGTTGGAGACCTTGAATTTTGGAATATAAGCTATGATAGTTAATGCAGGAAGTATAGTATTATAAGAAATATATGAATTTTTTAAATGGCTATCCATCAAAAACCTATTATTTTATACATGTTTAATATAGAAGCTAAATAAAGGCAGCATAATTCATTATTTCAGATCAAGTAAAAACAGTTGGGGTTGCCTGAAAATAGGGAAATTAACACATTATAATAAAATCATGACTGTTTATTGACAAATAAACAATTTATTAATTTTATTTATATTTTGTCCTACTCCTAAATCAGAATTTGGCACCGATATGCTTTTCCTAAAAACTGTCAAAACCAAACCACTTTACAATAATAACAACATCCAAGCATTATTATTCACCGAGAAATCTTATCTGATCTGCAGATAGGAGCACAGTGAGAGAAAGTCTCCTTTCTCACTATTTCTTGTCACAGGTTTATAGCACTTTGGAAACCACCCAGTATTTTAGTAATTTCTACCTTATTTTATTGTCTTTTCAAATCTTCTCTCCCTGCCTCTAAATGACTTGTTTCATGAAACCTGTGACATTTCCACAGCATGAGAAAGCTTGAGATGTGCATTGCTCTGTGCATAGAGTGTAGATTGTGCAGCTGTGGCAGCATTGGGTAGTCAAAAGTCCCAAAGATCATGTTGTCAGTCACTATGAACACTCTAGAAAATTAACTTTCAACTACTGATATAATGTAATGTTTGAAAATATTAACAAAAATAATGTCCTTTAGAATATTTGTGCAGTATTCTCATTTCTTAAGGACATTCCCTGTTCTTCTTGCGGCCGCTTAGAATCTATAGATCCCAGTGTGGTGGGACCTGACCATACTAACCCCTCCCCAAAGGCGACGATTTGCAAAAGAACGTAGGCCAGTGGTTCTCAGCTTCAGCATTCCTGACATATAGAGCTGGATAATTCTTTGCTGTGGGGGCTATTCTGTGCATCGTAGGATAATTAGTGACATCCCTGGCCTCTCCCCACTAGATGCCAGGAACACCACCCCCCGGAGATGACAACTGAAAATGGTTGCAGACATTGCCTAATGTTTCCTAGGCTACAAAAATCACCCCCACTTGGGAACCACTGAGCTTGATTAACATCCTCCTCACATCAAGGCTTGTCACTAACCCCTTAGTGTGGGAGACTTGGCACATTATAGCAGAACAATGGATAGAAGGGATGGATAGACCAATTACTGTAACAAAACATTTACTGCTCAGTTAAAAATTTCTCCAGGTGTTGCTATGGATAACTATCTAGGCTGTTTGAACTCCAGCAGACTAAGCACTCAAAATTAATGTGCCTCAGTGTTTTGTGATCAGACCGAGGTGTGTGACAACTATTAATGGAAAACCATGCGGACTTGAATAATATGTATTCCATACAAAAATGCACATCAATTAAAAAAATTCAGCTTACCCTGATTTGCTCATCACATATTGTGTAAATGTATTAATATTCAACTCTGTACGGCACAAATATGTATACTCAATACATTTCGATATTTTTTAAAAATCAGCTTAACTAGATAAAACAGTCTCACTCTGAAAAATATTTTTAAAGAAGATAATTATAACTGCAATATAGCTACCTATCTTTGGCTACTTTTTTAAATAATGTAAAATAAAAGGGCATTTTATCCTCTAAGACAATACTTCTTCATTCACAGTCCTTAACAAATTCAGTTTCCTTGAATGGTAAGTATTTTTATCATGCAGACGTAGAGGTTTACTAATTTCCCAAGTTATTTCTAGTGACTGAGAATATGTATGTTCACAAACTATTTTTTTTTTTTTTTTCTTTTTT
>NW_007728900.1:420472-425895 GCF_000696425.1 Galeopterus variegatus
GGCAACGGGATCGCAAGCCTTGGTGCTGCTCCCGCGCCTCGCCCAGCCAGTGAGCGGGAACCGGTCTGCATGTGGGATCCGAACCCTCGGACGGGAGCGCCGCCACGCTTCCCAAGCGGCGCACCATCCAGTGCGCCACCGGGCCGGCCCCATGTTCACAAACCATTAGCAAAATATTTCTAATCATTCAAAACTGATTTTTTTCTGGAGTCCTTTAAAATTCCCATTGGTTTAAAAGAAATGTAAGGACTGGCTGGCAAGCTCAGTTGCTCAAGTTACCTTGCTTGCTGATAACACCAAGGTCCAGGGTTTGGTCCTTGTTCCTGGCCAGCTGCCAAAAAAAAAAAAAAAGAAATTTATTCTTTATATAATGCATTTTATCTTTTAGTTTGAAATACTCATAAACTCAAGAATAATTGCAAAAAATTCCATAAGCTTTTATTTTTGCTAAGCCATTTGAAGCCAGTTGTGGACATGATACTTGTCTGTTTATTTTCTGTGAAGGGCATTCTCCTGCATAACCACAAAACAACCATAAGAATCAGGAAGTTAATCTTGGCACATGTCTATCACAGACCTCCATTCACGTTCTGCCAGTTGTCCTGATAATGCTTCTTACAGTGAAAAGACTCAGTACAGAATCGAGCACTACATTTAGTTTTCATGTTTCTTTGGTCTTTTTCAGTCTGACGTAGTGCTTCAGCCCTTCTTTAATTTTTGTAACTCTTGACATTTTTGAAGGTTACATGCCAGTTATTTTGCCTGTTGGGCCTCAGTTGAGGTTTGTCTTATGTTTGCTCATGATCAGATTTGGGTTATGTATTTTTTCACAAATGTGATTCTGTATTCTTCTTATATATTGTCTGGCAGTAGATTTGTCTCATGGCTTGTGATTTTAAGCTTGATCACTTGATTAAGGAAGAGTCTTCCAAGTTTCTTTATTGTAATCAATAAATATTTTGTCCAGAGGTACTTTGTTACCATGTAACTATTCCCTTCCTCATCAAATTTGCACCCACGATTTTTAGCATCAATTAATATTTCTTAAATGAATTATTACAATTGTGGTTGCCAAATAGTGATATCGTAAATCTATTCATTAGTTGGCATTATACAATAAAAAAGAGCTGTCTCTTCTTCCTATTTATTTATCTCATTCTGGACTTGTAGCTTTTTTTATTTCATGGATTATAGTCTATTTCTGTCATGATTTATTTGATGCTATTTCTCACTGAATCCAGCAATTTATTAATCCATTCTTTTATATGTTAACTTTTTTTTTAAAGGTAGTGCCTCTCTTAGATTTTCCCCTTCATCTTTAATCTTTACTTGTCTTTTCTACATTTTAAAATGGTATGCCTTGCAAGATTAATGCAGTGAATCTCTTAGCATTCCACGAGCCTTCCTTTTTTCAGTGTGGGTGAATAAATGATCCACACGCCACCTGGGTTCTCCTGGACCAATATGGATGGCACTGTCTTCAGAACCGTCTCGTTACCCCGTGTTCCACAGCTTCAGCATCTGTGAAGTCCCAAGATGTGAAGGAACCACATGCACGTTTTCACCTTGCTGTATTCTGGTTTCTTCTGCCCCTGCTGCCACTCAAGGGACATGACCATCCGTGCTAAGTGGAGTCTATCATTCTCTGTGCTTGTGTTTCTGCAGACCTAGCATTTCAACTGTCCTCTCTCTCTCTTCCCTCGTGTTTCCCTCCTAGTTTCCTCAGATCCAAATGCCTCTGCAGATATGAGGCTAGGGGGCTTATGGGAGGTATATGGATTTAGATGTTATTCATTAAAGTGCTATTGATGACTGTCTTTTGCAGTGACTGCTCAACAAAAAATGAAGTCAAATATAGACATGTATAAGAGTAAAGTCTAACAGATAAACTCACTTCTTAATATTTCCTTTGAAGTGAGGGATATTTTAACAGCCATTGAACTACTTTTCTATCAGCTTTTCTAAACCTGAGGTGATTTTGCCCTCCTGGGGGGCATTGAGCAGTATCTGGAGACATTTTTGGTTGTCACAAGTTTGGGGAGAGTGTGCTGATGGCATCTCATAGGAAGAGGTCTCGGATCCAGCTGAGCAGTTCCTCACAGCAAAAAGTCAGCTTTTCTAAACCTGAGGTGATTTTGCCCTCCTGGGGGGCATTGAGCAGTATCTGGAGACAGTTTTGGTTGTCACAAGTTTGGGGAGAGTGTGCTGATGGCATCTCATAGGAAGAGGTCTCGGATCCAGCTGAGCAGTTCCTCACAGCAAAAAGTTATCCAGCCTCACATGTTCACAGTGCTGCTTCAGAAACTCTGCTCAATATACATAATGTTGTCATATGATAATTTTACATTTCATAGTACTTTTCTTGCTTCCTGAAGCCTTTCAAATCCAATCTTCTTAATTGATTGCATACGATGTTTCAAGATTCAAATTGTTCCATTTAATTCAGCCTTCTCTATTTCACTGTTTGTTTTGTCTTCTCTGACATTCACCATTTCGGGAAAGTACAAAACTTCTTTTGGGTCACTGAGTGTTAAGATAGAGGCCTGCACTTAATTATTATCAACTTAGGCTGTAGAAACAGCTCTTGTACTGACACTAGCTGTATTTATTTTATTTAATTATTTTGGAATGTATAAATACTGTGCAGTTGATGTGACTCTTGAGACTATTTTCTTTCACTTTTTAAAATGCAGCCAGAATTTGATATTTCAGCTTTCAGTGTTCTCTACTTTGTGGACAGATGAACTTCATAATGAAATATAAAGAGTAACTGTCCTTTGAATAAAAAATAGCTACCTCCAAACTAGGTAAGAAAGAGTATCTCACAGTGGAATGTTTTTATGCTGCTCATTGTATTTACAAGTCATATCTATACATCGCACACAAAGGTGTATCTTTCTGGAAATGCACTTTATGACTTCTTTTGTTATTCCAAAAGAATGTTATCACTTCATTGTCTTCTACTGAAGGTGAAGACCTTGTATGCTTTGGCGCAGTGTTTTACCCACTATGTGGGCTAGTCTGGGTTTCAAAATATTCATATAGTTTTGGCTTATTGTAGGAATTCAGGAACTCTTAGAAATAAACAGACACCTGAATTTGACCAGAAAACAAAAACAAAAGAAAGAAAGAAAGCAGATTAAGAATAGACCCACATTTAGATCTTAGCACAGTTGTCAAAATCCATGAGTTAGAACTGATTTATATAGCATGCTATTCCAGAAGGGCAATTTCCTGGTTTCTGGCTTCCCACAGCATACCAATTAATGATTTGTACCTCATCCACAGGCAGCAGAGATCTTTACCTAAACCATTAGCTCCAACAACTTTTTCTCCTGTTCTTGTTTAAACTGATGCCATGACTTGGTCTTGAAGGCAGATGTAAGGCTATCTAGAAATCCTTCCTGGCGACATTTAGAACAAAAACCATCGTAAAATATTTGTCGATTATTCTTGACCTCGCCAGTTTTGAGCAACTCAACCACTCTCATGCAAGGGTGCTGGCTGATATTTTAGGTGTTTGAGATTCCAGTAATAAACTATCAAAGAGCAAAATGCCAGTTAACTCTTAATTTTCCAGATACCTAAATAATACTTTGCATTTGCATACATTGCTTTACATTTTATCAAACATGCTATACCATCTCATTGAATTCTTCCAAACAACCCCAATGCATTTCAATTATAATTTTAAACATGGGTGAGATATGCTGCAGACAAGTTAAATCACATAATTAGAGGTGGCCTATCTAGTCCTAAAACTCAGGTTCTCCAACACCAGCTCCGGTGCACTTTTCCCTATATCATACCTCCTTCATCCCTGAATATTGCCTAATTTATATGACGCACTTAAGAACTATTTTTTGAATGAATGCATCTTTGTGCTTGGAAGCAAAGAACATTGTATTGTTTTTATTTTAATAATAGTTGTTTTTGTTTATGACATAGACAAGTGAGCAAGAGGTATTAAACTAGGTTTCAAAACAGATTAAAATTCCACTTCTCTTAACAAGATTGTTACCCCCAAATTCTCTTAAATTCTTTACTTGTTTTTGGAAAAACAATCTGAAGGAGAGAATTTGAATATTGTACAGGATATTTTATTTTATAAACGTCCAGGGTTTTAAATTTAACTTATCAGAACCAAGCTTTAATTCAAAATCTTCCTGTAAAGACATTGGAAGCCAATGTAATTTGTTATTATGCATGTAAATTAAACTTTCTTTTTAACAATAACTCAAATGTTTACTTAACAATATTACATGGCTGTGGAGAAATTATTCTTTGTAAAATTGAAAGTAGTCCTTATTTACCTAAAGCTCTCAGGATTAACAGTGTGCTGTCCTAGTATATGAAATATGTCAGATAATATTGTGACATTCTTGGGAACTCCGATTTATATATTTTTGGCAGTTCTGCTTGATTAGTTTTGTGTTTAGAATGAAACATTCACTTAGGTCTTACAGAAGGATTTGGTTTATGGAAGAGGAAATGTGAACCTTATCATTTGACTCACAATTACTCAAAATTTTATTTACAATCTCTTGAGTATCAACATGGGCTCAACACTGCATGAGACCCTCAGAACTTGGAGACAAGCTAGATGTGGCCTCATGTCAAGGTAGCGAAGAATAGAGAAGTCACTTCTGTGTGGTCCTTAAGATGATGTTTAGGAACTCACAGCAGAGATAACATTTGAATTGTCTTAACAGTAAGGGTAACGGTATTCCAAGCAGCAAGAAAAATGTAATTTTGGAACAGGTAACTATATGAATACTGATGTGGGTGCATGACATCATTGTGAATTTGGGCAAATGGAAGGTGTCATATGTCACATGCATCAATAAGAACAGTGCCCTGCAAGAGAGGAGGCTGTGGAAGTTGGTAGGGAAAGGCAATAGAAGGTACGTATTCATGTTGTGCACTTTATCAAGTAGACCCTGGGAAGCCATTGAAGAATCTGAGATGGTGAAACCCATGGGCAGGACTGTGTTTTGGAAAACCCCTCTACAGGAATGTGGCACCCCTGTATGGGCATTGTAGTCTGGTGGGAGATGCAAAATTTAGGGTATTGTTACCTTCATCTAGGAAGGAGATTTTGAGAGCCATAATGAACCTAAGGATGATAAGATTGGAATGAAGGGATAATGAAGGCACATGTTAAGGCAAGTCAGTGGGACTCGCTTATCAATTGAGGTTTAAGGAAAGGGAAATATGGTTGTTACTAATGTGTCAACTTGACTGAGTTAAGGAATGTCCAGATAGTTGGCAAAACATCATTTCTGGTGTGTCTGTGAGGTTTTTCTGTAAGACATTAGCACTTGAATCAATAGATTGAGTAAAGAGCTGGAATCAGCCTAAATGTCCATCATCGGATGAGTGGATATGGAAAATGTGGTATATCTACACAATGGAATACTACT
>NW_007728900.1:426739-427722 GCF_000696425.1 Galeopterus variegatus
TTTTTTGAAGTTCCTACAACAAGCAAATGGAAAGGACATGCTTGGGTGGGAGGGGGGAGAGGGAGGAGGGAGGGAGGTTTCGGTGATGGGACACAATAATCAACTACATTGTATATTGACAAAATAAAAAAATAAATAAAAAATAAATAAAAAAAAAAAAAGATCTGCCCTCGCCAATGTGGGCAGCCACCGTTCAATCCATCGAGGGCTATATATATATGCGTGTGTGTGTGTGTGTGTGTGTGTGTGTGTGTGTGTATTCTATTAGTTCTCTTTCTCTGGAGAACCCTGACTAATACAGGAAGAGTGATGTCCAAGATTCTAATTCAAATATCTGGGAAAAGAGGAAGCGAAGGATGTCACATGCAGAAAGTTAATGATTTTAGTTTAGTACCTCAGTTTGGGGTATTGTCGGACATTTCTTTACAGAAATCCAGAGGGTAGTTGAATACACAATTGAACAGGACATTGGGACTTCCGACTCTTCAACATATTGATGGAGCTGTAGTGAGAACATGAAGCCTTATCAATAAATAACTAAGGAGGCACCAAAGACAGAGTGTTGGGGTGGGCAGGATTGGAAGAGCACACAAAGGGAATTGAGCTTGCTATTTAGAACCTACATTATGTTTTCCTAACATATGGGTGAAAGACTCTCAAGCTATCTGGGAAAATCTTGGGAAAATCAGGGAAAAACCTGGGGCTAAAGTTCCTGCTTTCCAGCTATGTAAATACAAATGTAGATTAAAGGAGCAGATGGCTGAAAGATAGAGAAGGATGTGGTGGAACAATGGACGTTGAATCCGGACCTCATGCTTTGATTTTTTACTTCTGATCTAGAACCGGGCTGTCTGTTGCTGCTAGCCACGAGGTCACCACTTTGTAGCCATGTCTCTGTCCCAGTGGAATCTTACTTCCTCACGGAGGGAGGGCTTGCCTCATCCCAGTCCTGCCTGTGGCCTTTTAACCATACACAGTTAAAC
>NW_007728900.1:429810-432451 GCF_000696425.1 Galeopterus variegatus
ATCCACCCATTCTCCCATCCATCCACCCACCCACCCATCCATCCATCCATCCATCCATCCACTCACCCACCCATCCACCCACCCATCCATCCATCCATCCATCCTTTCATTCATTAATTAAAATTTTCAGTCTGGAGCACATATCAATTACATCAGTGTGTCAGGAATTGTGTTAGGTTTGGGATATAGAAAAAGACACTTTTTGAGATCAACTGTTCTAAAAATGGTCCCTCAAAGGAGTTTCTATTTATAGCATAAAGAGTTCCTCAGTTGAATTTTCGAGACTGAGGATACAATTCCACAAACAGGCATTTGCTAAATCTTCCTAAAGTATAAGGATGGCAAGGGTTAATCCACTCCCTTCTTTCAGTGTGTAACTGACCGGATGGTAACTGGAAAAGGCATAAAAGGAGCCTTTTTATGTCCTACCCTAACAACTTTCACTCCGAGGCAGTGCGCCTGAGAGGCATCTGACCCGCTGGAGCTGGAGGCCTCTAAGTAACTGTTGGAATGATGTGTTAACAGTCTTTAGCTGCCAAGTGGGAGACCCACATAAAAGACCAGGCTTGAGATTTTGGTTCCACAAACCAAACACATGATAGGAGTAATGAGGTGCTTAGCATTTGAAAGGGACTGACACGGCCCACTCCCCAGGAAAGTAAGAGCAGAGGCTTTGGATCCAGTTCTTTAGGAGCTGCTTTTGTTAAAAAGAAATTGTAAAAAAGAAAAATAATAAAAAAATAAAAGTTGTGATCTAAAGAAGCAGGTAGGAGAGGGAATGCATAGAATGGTAAAATATGAAAGAAAAAGAGGTGAGAGCTGCAGAAAAATGTAGGGAGAACAAAGATAATTCAATATTTGAAGCGAGTCATAGTTTTAGGAAAATGATTGAAATTCATTAAATCTATAGTCCACTAACTTAACAAATTTGTTAGCTGACATTTATCCTTTTAAGATTAGACATATATGCCTATAGTTTTGTTCCTTTTAGAGCTTTCAGAAAAGATACAGGACTGCCAAATACAACAGTAAATATGTCCTGATATAGGCATTAAATAAGTTGATACGGTTTAGAAAATTAGGTTTCTGGAGTAAACCATTTATGGATTTGTAAAAATTTCCTGCTCAGCAGTGTCACTTCTCAGATGGGTGGTTAGGAACCTCTGTGTAATGATTTCAGTAGATATTTTTATTGATGCTACGGTGAGTTTGTAACTTACTGTGTGTTGTTGAAAACTCTTGAGATTACTCTCAAATGGCATTGCAAGCAAACATTTCTGTTTTTTTTTTTCCTATTGAAAATTGAATTAACTGGTTAGTTCATTTACCCACCAACTTTTCTTGGCCCAGAATAATGTTTGGCTGCATGATAAAGCCAACTCCACCATAAAAGATTAAAGGATCACCATTGTTTTTGTGTTGCTATAACAAAATACCTGAGACTGGGTAATTTGTAAAGAAACAAGGTTCATTTGGCTCATGATTCGGCAGAGTAGCCAGCAGGTACAACAGGATCACATGATGAGAGGAAGCAAAAGAGAGACTAACCTCTCACTTGCTCTCCTTTTAAAGCCATCACAACCACATCCATGACCACCATTAAACCATCAATGGGTTAATCCATTCACTAGAGTATGGTCCTTGCAATCTAGTATTGCGTACTTTCAATTACCGTATTAGGATTTCTCTACCTCTTAATACTGTCACAGTGGGGGTTGAGCTTCTAACATGTGGAGCTTTGGGGCACACAATTTAATCCAGAGCAAAGATTAATCATATTTTTAAAATGTCCTTCAGATATAAAGACTCAGTAAAAGAGGAGAGAATACAAAAATGATGGAAGGAAGGGTGGCATTATTAAATAAGTAAAGCCCTAAAGATGATTGATTGGATGGATGTGACTGAATTCGATTTGTGAGATTCAGCCTGTTTGCCTAAAAGGACCTCCCTCTCTACCCGAGACACATATGCTGTAAGTGGTTTGATGTCTTGGTTGTTGTCATGTCATGCTGTGGCATAAACAATAGCTTTCTAGAGGCAACAACCCTGCTGCTCATTTACCTAGATTGTATTCTCAGCTTCTCCCATTCCTAGCTATCTCGAATAGCACCCAGTTGCTTCCATGCAGTCCTCTCCCATTGTCAGCTGGAGAATATGTCCATTCCGTGCTTAAAGAAAAAGATAAAGATTTGTCAGATTTGGAGAAATGTCCGTGTAAGTGTTACTGAAATAAACCAGTTTTGGAATGTTCCAACTATCCAATGCTGACATTCCCTACCTCAACATTCCACAAATTAAAACTATGCTGTGTTTAATATGGTGACTTTTAGTCAGGTGTTTAGTATTGCATTTGGTTTCACGGTATTTGGAATTTTTATGGCCATCGTTATTGTAGGAAATTTCAAGGGAATCATTTTATGGTATATATTTTACTTCTTACTCAGAGCTTGGCTTCTGACTCTATAATGCTCACTTCCCTTTAAGTTTGTGAATTAACTGCAAATATTTTCAAGCCCCTCTTTGTGTTCTAATTGTTTTTGGCTTCAATAGGTTACAGCGGAGCCAAGCAGAACAGAAAAGTAAGTTTTAAATAAGTGTTGGAAACTATTGGATTAGCCAAATGCTTTCCCCTTCATTTAGT
>NW_007728900.1:433006-435256 GCF_000696425.1 Galeopterus variegatus
TTATAAAAGTAGAATTACATACTGTGGTTTCTACACTTTCAAAGAGCTATAACAGGTTAACGAATTATACTGAGTAGGACACCCATGGATTCTCCTTGTCCGTTCATCCATGATATTTATCGTGAACAGACTAAAATCGTGGTGGGGAGATGATGAGAAGGGGAAAAAAAGAACAATACAAGAATTTAATGTTAAGTCTTTGGGAATTTGTATTTCATAGAAGCAAAGACTACAGAATATCATACTTGGAAAGGACTTAGTTTTTCCTATACAGCCATCTACCCAATTCATGATACTCTCATCAAAATCCGTGCAATGTTCTTCGCTCTAGAATTAGATGACTCACTGCTGTCTGAGACAACCACTTACACCTTTGAACAATTTTAAAGTTCCTACCAGTTCTGAAACAAGATATTTCTCTGAAATTCCTCTTCCTGTTTCTTGTGCTGACCTTCCCAGCAATATTGAATAGTTTTAAAATTTTCCAGATAAAACAGCTTTTGATATTTGAGGATGATTATTGTGTCTCCTACCCTAAGTCTTTGCCCTATTTTCCTAAATCCTTTTCCAAATGCAGGGATTCTCATTCTCTCACCTTTACATTTGTCCTTCTGAACATCTGTCCAACTTCCCAGTACCTAGGGGTAGTCTAAAGAGGTGGAGTGGATAGAAGGTGTTTTTTGTTTGTTTGTTTTTCTAGATGTTCGTAGTTCCATTAATGGAGTCAGAATTACATTAGCTTTTGAGACAATAATTATACTATTGATTCATATTGAACTTATAGTGAAGTAACTTTTAAAGGTAATTTTATATACTACCCTCCTATATCTGCTATTTATGGATTTATCATAAAATCAAGACAATATATTTTGCCATTATGTTAAAAATATCTATAAGTTAAATAATTTTTTTTAAATTTTATTTTATTTTCTCACTATACAATGTGGTTGATTATTGTGGCCAGTTACCGAAACCTCCCTCTCTGCTCCCTCTCCCCCCTCCCTCCCAACAATGTCCTTTCTATTCCCTTGTCATATCAACTTCGAGGAATTGTAATTGTTGTGTCTTCTTCCCTCCCCACCGCCCCAGGTTTTTGCGTATTTATTTATTTATTTTTAGCTCCCACTAATAAGTGAGAACATGTGATGTTACTCTTTCTGTGCCTGACCTGTTTCACTTAATACAATTCTCTCTAGGTCCATCTGTGTCATTGCAAATGGCAGTATTTCATTCTTTTTTACAGTAGAGTACTATTCCATTGTGCAGATATACCACACTTTCCATATCCACTCATCTGATGATGGACATTTGGTTTGGTTCCATATCTTGGCTATTGTAAAGAGTGCTGCGATGAATATTGGGGAATAGGTATACTTTTGACTTGATGATTTGCATTCCTCTGGGTATATTCCCAGCAGTGGGATAGCTGGGTCATANGTCCAACTTCCCAGTACCTAGGGGTAGTCTAAAGAGGTGGAGTGGATAGAAGGTGTTTTTTATTTGTTTGTTTTTCTAGATTTCGTAGTTCCATTAGGAGTCAGAATTGCATTAGCTTTTGAGACAAGAATTACACTATTGATTCATATTGAACTTATAGTGAAGTAACTTTTAAAGGTAATTTTATATACTACCCTCCTATATCTGCTATTTATGGATTTATCATAAAATCAAGACTTAATATATTTTGCCATTATGTTAAAAATATCTATAAGTTAAATAATTTTTTTAAATTTTATTTTATTTTCTCACTATACAATGTGGTTGATTATTGTGGCCAGTTACCGAAACCTCCCTCTCTGCTCCCTCTCCCCCCTCCCTCCCAACAATGTCCTTTCTGTTCCCTTGTCATATCAACTTCAAGGAATTGGAATTGTTGTGTCTTCTTCCCTACCCCGCCACCCCAGGTTTTTGCGTATTTATTTATTTATTTTTAGCTCCCACAAATAAGTGAGAACGTGATATTTCTCTTTCAGTGCCTGACTTGTTTCACTTAATATAATTCTCTCTAGGTCCATCTATGTCATTGCAAATATCAGTATTTCATTCTTTTTTTACAGCAGAGTACTATTCCATTGTGCAGATATACCACACTTTCCATATCCACTCATCTCATGATGGACATTTGGGTTGGTTCCATATCTTGGCTATTGTAAAGAGTGCCGTGATGAACATTGGGGAATAGGTATACATTTGACTTGATGATTTGCATTCCTCTGGGTATATTCCCAGCAGTGGGATAGCTGGGTCATA
>NW_007728900.1:437324-438439 GCF_000696425.1 Galeopterus variegatus
CATCAAGGATATCTGCCTGTAGTTTTCTTTTTCAGTTGTATCTTTACCTGGTTTTGATATCAGGGTGATATTTGCTTCATACAATGAGTTTGGGAGAATTGCCTCTGTTTCAATCTTTTGGAATCGTTTCTAGAGAATTGTTGTCAATTCCTCTTTGAATGTTTGGTAAAATTCTGCTGTGATTCCATCTGGTCCTGGGCTTTTCTTTGTTGGGAGCCTTCTGATAACAACTGCAATCTCTTTTATTGTTATTGGTCTGCTCAGATTTTCTTCATCTTCTTGGCTCAGTTTTGGTAGCTTGTGTGTGTCCAGAAATTTATCTATTTCCTTCAGATTTTCAAACTTGTTGGCATATAGTTGTGTATAGTAGTCTCAAATGATTCCTTGTATTTCAGATGCATCAGTTGTAATATCTCCTTTTTCATGTCTAATTTTTGTTATTTGGATCTTCTCTCTTCTTTTTTTAGTTAGCCATGCTAATGGTATGTCAATTTTATTTATCTTTTCAAAAAGCAAACTTTTTGATTCATTGATCTTTTGTATTGTTTTTTGGTTTTCAATTTCATTAAGTTTTGCTCTGATCTTAATGATTTCTTTCCATCTCGGGTTTGGGTTTTTCTTGTTTTTCTAGTTCTTTAAGGTGAAGTGTTAGGTAGTTCACTTGCCATCTTTCCATTCTTCTGAATTAAGCATTTAATCTGATAAATTTCCCCCTTAGTACTGCGTTTGCAGTATCCCACAAGTTTTGGTATGATGTATCATTATGTTCATTACTTTCAATAAATTTTTGATTTCCTGCATGATTTCTTCTTAGACCCAAATGTCATTAAGTAGAATGTTTAATTTCCATGTGTTTATATANTGCCATGCTGTTTTGGTTTCTATAGCTTTGTAGTATAGTTTAAAGTCAGGTAGTGCTATGCCTCCAGCTTTATTTATTTATTTATTTTGCTCAGCATTGCGTTGGCTATGTGTGGTCCTTTGTTATTCCATACTAATGTCTGGATAGTTTTTTCCATTTATAAGAAAAATGTCATTGCAATTTTCATGGGGAATGCATTGAATTTGTATATCACTTTGGGTAGTATGGACATTTTCACAATGTTGATTCTTCC
>NW_007728900.1:442037-443123 GCF_000696425.1 Galeopterus variegatus
GGGCGGTGGCAGTGAGGCCTACCTGCTGGGTCATGCTCCAGCACCACAGGGCGTGTGGTCTCTGTGGATCTTCTGCTTCTGTGGCTGGGCACCTCCCTGATCCAGTAAAATAATGTTTATAAAAATCAAGTCATAAATATATAAAAATTGTGCAGGATTGGAGCATTGTAGGTAGGCTTCTTGTTTATTGTTATTTTGGGTTTCTATTAATATTGATATAATATTTGTGCCCTTGCCTTAAAAAAGAAAATCACGTGGGTCTTAAGAGCTTGCTCCAAACTGTTGGGATTCAGATTACCTTTTCTAACCCACGGACTATTCTTCCAGATCTTGTCGTCTGGAACATCCTATCATCACCTGGGTGACCAACAATGTTGTCCAACTGGACTAACTCAAGGAAAGCACCATGGCCCACCTCTCTGTNTGACCAACAATGTTGTCCAACTGGACTAACTCAAGGAAAGCACCATGGCCCACCTCTCTGTTTTCCCACATCAGCATCAACTACCACACTGGCCTGTTAATCAGCTGTCTCTGATTGAGGTCAGCTAAATATCTATGAAAATCAGTTGACGGTATTGCATAACCACTAGTCCAAGGACTAATACCACTTAGCAAAAATATTTTTAAAATCAATAAATAATTTATTCTGGAAAACCTTATTTCCTAAAATGTATAAGCTCAAAAATGATGACAAAAAACTTTCAGCCCAACCTACATGGGGGAAAAATATCAGACATCTTCCAGAGCTGTGGGGGTGAGAGAGAGTTGTTGCAGGCTACACTGGTGGTGAAGACAGACTTTCCCACCCGCCCAACCACAGGTCCCAGCACCCTGCGTATTCTGGGGCCTGAGCTCAGAGCCTTATGTGTTGTTCCTCTACTGTGCCTCCTGATATCCACTATAATCTTCATTTTGCTCTTTTATACTTACATTTCCTCAAAGGTCACACACTGCTCAGAGCTGTTATATCCAATTTATCAGAATTTTGGCCTTTTATTTATGCAGGCCCTGTGCTGTCATCCAATTAATAACAACTAACGAGTAGGAAATCTCTTAAGATAATTCTATCTAACTTGCTTTATC
>NW_007728900.1:443655-445598 GCF_000696425.1 Galeopterus variegatus
ACTGTGCCTCCTGATATCCACTATAATCTTCATTTTGCTCTTTTATACTTACATTTCCTCAAAGGTCACACACTGCTCAGAGCTGTTATATCCAATTTATCAGAATTTTGGCCTTTTATTTATGCAGGCCCTGTGCTGTCATCGAATTAATAACAACTAACGAGTAGGAAATCTCTTAAGATAATTCTATCTAACTTGCTTTATCAGTTAGAGAATTTTGGGACTGGCAAATAACAGACAGCATTACTGCACAATGGCTTCAAAAACAGGTTAATTTATATCACATATGGAAAATTACAGAGATAAGTGGTTCCTGGAAGTAGTTTACTTAAGGATGTCAGGAATCAGGCTTCTGCAAATTTCTTGGCCTCTTAATGGTGACAAGATCACAGCTTCAGCTCCAGGTATTGCATTTAGGTTCCATGCAGAAAGAATAGGAAGGCAAAAGAGAAGAAGATATATGCCTGCTGGGTCTGCCCCTTATAGGGTCAGTTTCCAGAAACCCCATCTAGATACATACATTTCACTTCACTGGCCAGAACCATGCCATATGGACACCCCTATCTATGAGCAAGATAGAAACAATATTTATAAAATCAGGGCTCTGTGAGTGAGCAAAAAGAGAGAACATGAATGTCAAGTAGCATTCTCTATCTGTCACTCTTTGATTTTAATTTCCAATTCTGGTATCAACTTTGTTCTAATATGTATCTCTCTAAGTGCAGCCGAGGTGAAAACTAGTGGCACAACAGATATTACTGTGTATTTTTGGATGGCACCAGCAAATGCAGCAGAACTCCCTCCAGGTTGTTCCGTTGAGTTTATTTTGTTCTTCTTCGTTCAGATCCAAACCTCTGAACTTGCTTGGGCTTCCTCTTCCCCTTCTCCACATGCAGATTATCGGTGCAGATAACTTGTACCAAACTCCTACAACATTGAAATGTCTTTATTCTTCCCATTTAATCCTTCCTTAGACATTTTCCCCTGGGTTCATATTCTCGAATTCCTGGATTCTAATCATTTGCTTCTTATCATGGACAGCCATTGTATCAAACATACCAGTTCTCCCTGTGTTTCTAACACTCTCTGCCTTGGTTCCTTCCCCTAATAACATCCCCAAGTCACTACCAGTCTAAAAAGAGCACAAACAAAGCCACGTATCTGTCACCTTGCTCTTTCTAAAGATAATAATGTCTGCCTCACTGGTTGGCTGTGAGGGCAAATGAGGCAAAGCTGGAGACAGGTGGACTGTGCCCACCCATGTGCACTTTCTGTCAGGTGTAGCTGTCGGTATCAACCCCTCTCAGCCAAGCTTCTAGAAAGCACAGTGAGCACGAACCACCTCTATGTTTTGTTTCCCACAAAAGACAGAGTGTGGTGGCTTTTGATGCCAGACAGGCAGATCTATGGGCTCTTGCACATTTTTGTGTGGCCTTTGTAAGAAACACTCTACTCTGTCTTCTGTGTTTGTGCAATAAGGATAATAATCCTCTTGATGAAATAATTTGTTCTGCCTAAAGTGTTTACTGTAGAGTTTTAGCTCAATATCTATGAGCCCTTGATCATTTACTCTTCGACCCATTGCAATTCCTCTTCTACCTGCAACTCACTTAATATTCCACTAATAACCACACTGCAGATTTGGACTTACCAATCTCCATAATCACCTGAGTCAGTTTCTCACAATCAATCTTTTTCTGTAGATATTCACACCCTATTGTTTGTTTCTCTGGAGAATCCTGACTAAATACACCTGGAAAACAGATATAGTTAAGAAATCTCCCAACCTTTTGTTTACTGAATATCCCACCCTTTTATGTTCTGGAAAATGGCTTACAACAATAAGACTCACCATCCATGCTTTCTCATGATGCCCCTAAATCTCGTGGGTGACTCCCTTGTTTACCTGTGACAAGGACACACTGGCCTTTCCCCTTTCGACT
>NW_007728900.1:446731-450439 GCF_000696425.1 Galeopterus variegatus
TCCCGACAGAGACTTCTCCTGCTTGAAAAGCAGCCCCAACCGTAGATCAGCCCATGTGCAACATGTTTTCCCCTCCCTGTATATGTGTAAGGCAGATCCACCTGCAGAGACACTCTGGCTTCCTCTCTGGGGTGCTCTTCCGATTGCAGTCACCTGAACACAGCCATCTCCACTGTCAGGTGCATTTTTTCTTTGACTGCATTTTTCTTCACCTTCCATTTCCAATTTGCAACAATCTTGCACATTTCCATAAAACACATGTTTCAGGGCCGGGTGGCACACTGGAGAGTGCGCTGCTTGGGAGTGCGGCGGTGCACCAGCCGAGGATTCGGATCCCATGTGGAGACTGGTTCCCGCTCACTGGCTGAGCGCAGTGCAGGTGCAACACCGAGTGTTGTGATCCCGTTGCCGGTCCCCAGTACAGGCACAACACCGAGGGTTGCGATCCCATTACCGGTCAGTAAAAAAGACAAAAAGGAAAAAAACAAAACAAAACAAAAAAACACATGTTTCAGTCTTTATGGAATCACAGAGGGAGAGATAAAAACAGAAACCTTTATTTTTGGTCACGGTTTAGAAAACTGGCCATTGTCTTTTTTAATTTCCTCCTTTCTTTCTCTTGTTTCCTAAGTCCAGTGAGAAGAAGGAGTGAAGATGCTTCTCTGTCTCCAAGGATCTGACTCCTCTGTTCTCTGCAGAATTTTCGACTCTCCTCTGGCTGTGTTACTTTTTTCCTTATTTACTAATTCAGACTTGTACCTGTCGATCATTGTACAACTTCTTAGGGGGAATAAACACGCACATTGATAATGATGAAATCATTCTCTCCATATATGTATATAAATTATACATGCATAAATATGTGTATAAGATGTAAATATACAAATACCAGATATAAATATACCTATATTTATACCTCTGTATATTTAAACAACTACTGAATGAAAGAATACTGAGTGAACTTAGTATAAATAATGAGTCAAACGGTTTGTTGAAAAAGACTGAGCTGTGATATTTCTTTCACTCTATACCTTCGCATTACATTCTGATATCCGCCTTGATCTATGCATTATCACCACACATGCAAAGTTTAATGTAAAAAAAATGGAGACATTGCAATAACTATATAAATATGTGTGAGCTAACAGGATATACAAAATGTCCTCCACTACCCGAATCTTAACTGAACACTCGCCATCAAAATTCATGAACAGACTAAGTTCAGATAACTTTTGAGATAAGACTATTTGGGGAAAATTTTCAAATATATTTTCCCTTGGATAAATAAACCCTAAAGATTTGACCCCAGGAACTGAGCAGATTTAGAAAAAATAATGCCTCTTTTTCACTGTCCTTTAGAGATGGACTTTGGGCATAAGCAATCATTTCACAATAGTGTTTTTTTTTTTTTTTTTTTTTTTTTTTTTTTTTTTTTTTTTTTTTTTTTTTTTTTTTNCATGAGGATAGGGCTAGATTTTTTAAGTAATCTCCTGGGTGGGTCCACACCTGTACCCAAGGCTTCTGTGTCAGTTAGCATTATGCAACAGGAAGACACAAATAGGGGTAGCTTGAGAAAGTAAGAGTTCATCCCAACTCACATAAAGTCTGGAGGAGGCAGTGAGGGATGATATCGTGGCTTCATCGAGGACCCAGGTGTCTTCAGCTGTCTACTCCATCCTGCCACATGCACTGAGGTGGCTACTGGAGCTTTAACTGTCACATATACGTTCCAGGTAGCATGATGGAAAGAGAAAGAGGAGGGATGCCATCCCTTCTAGCCCTCTGAAGCTTCTATCCAGAGTGACCCTTTGCTTCCACTCATTGGCCAGAACTTAATCAAACCACCTCATTGATTAGCAAGGGAGGCTACAAAATGCAGTCTCTTCGATGGGAAATTTTATGAGCTTATAGAGATTCTGTTACTAAAATTTAGGGCAAAAGTACTAGAAGCCTCTGCCATATGGTTCTCTGTCTTGGCTTTGTAGTGTGCGAGTGTGCCTAGGCTGAATTACATCTGCCAGAAATCTGTTTCCTGTGTGTTTCTCACTAGGATGGTCTGCAGGGGAGGCTTTCAGAGGATTAGGAGGGTGGGGGAGAGGAGCAGCCCTCTTGCTGGTCATGTACATAGCTGCTGATCTGCTGACTCACCTTGCTGGCAAAAAGTAGGCATGAAGTAGCAGCCAGGTCTGCAACTGCCCCACCTGCCNGTGTTTGGTGAGTTAGAAGGAATTGTCTTGATTAGGTTAGAACAATCACAGTCAAGAGGCCGTCAAGTTTCAAAGCCTCCAATAGATGCCGATGACACTTCAGGGGGAAAACGTTATTTATATTCCTGACCATACATCTTTCTATTTTCTGACATTTGTGCATCGCATGTGTTTGAACTTTCTGGTATTTGGGTTTCACCACCAACAACTGAAACAACGAAAGCATGTGTGGTAAGGTTCTACTGATTTTCCTTAACTGAGAATGCAGTAGGTAGGAAATCGTTTCAATCTGATGAAGTGATGGGTGTTTTATCTCCTACAATGAGAAGCATGCAGTGGGGTTGCTGTGCCAGTGGCTGTTCCCAAATATAAATATAAATAAATATAAGCAAAATGCTATGGCTGGTGGCTTGGAGTCAGGTAATGGAGTCTACAAGTCAGATCTGTTGCTGTTTAAATACTTGAGTTACGTAAGAAGCCTAGTACTGTCTCTACAAAACATTAGGCAGATTCTGTTCTTGGAGAAGTAAACTGATAGAAGGGAGCTGTTAATCATTTGTGGATTGATGATTAATACAGTGTGGTTCAGAACTCGTTTGGCCATCCTTCCTATTTATGAGCCACAGTTTAAAAATATCTCTCCTGCATTTCACTATGCTAAATGGCTAGTCTTTTCCCACATAAAATTTCATGAAGTTTTAAAAAATATCATCTCAGAAAACCTCCTTGCAATGTACAAATGGAGACATGGAAATATTAAACATGGCAATTTTCCTTTTCTTTTATTAAAGTAGGCACCAGGGGAAGCATATTCATGATTTTGGTTATTAGAAGACTTTTTACTCTGCAATCAAAAAAGAAAGAATCAAAACCCAGCATCTTTGGCCATCCTAGTTTATTCTGCATCACAGTAAGCTGGCTGAGGTTTCTCACACATGTAGATGTGGTTGAAAACAGAAGCCTTTTAAAACATGTATTTTAAAGTGTGTTCAATTCATTGTTGCAGGGGGGAAAAATAACCAGTTTTAAAACATATTGCCCATCAACCTAATGGAGCATCACATCACGGACTTTTAGTTCTGTTTAAGCCTAAAATACAGAGATTCTTCTCATGGTAGATGGGGCTGCATGCAGTGGTTTAAACCTAAGAAACGATGGTTTGCCTTTATGTTAAGTAGACCCCAATGCCTTGTTTGTTGAGTTACTGGTTTTATTTTATAGTTTTCCTGTTTCCTGTTTTACTTTCAGTCCACAGATTGCTATGTTTTTGAAACTGAGGGAAACTGAAAGCCCATGTGGCATGCTAGTATATGCTTTTTATCACTGTTTATCTGAAATTCAAATTTAACTGGGAATCCTGCAATTTACCTAGCAGCCTTAGCAAACCCACTTTCAGTAAACCCCAAAGACAAGAACCTTGCTTCCTGGACAAATCCCAAGGGAGAGAGCAGGCAGCATGGGAGTCGAGGGAGTCTCATGAAGATTCCTGTGCCCAGCACGG
>NW_007728900.1:451704-453135 GCF_000696425.1 Galeopterus variegatus
CACCTTGCTGGCAAAAAGTAGGCATGAAGTAGCAGCCAGGTCTGCAACTGCCCCACCTGCCTCTGGTCCTCCTTTAGCTTCCCCAGCTCCCAGACTGGACACATATATTATCTCCATGCCAGAAGGCCCTGGATTCTGCAGGACACCCTCATCACCAAGGGCAGAGGCAACAAGAAGTGATATGGGCTTCAGTCCTTCCCTGGGTGGCTCCAGCTCGTACTTGCAGGCTCCTGCCTGCTCCTCATCTCTCCCACTGAATGCTCCTCCTCACTTCCTCACCATCTGTCCTGTGACTTCTAGCTCCAGCATCAAACACAATGACAGCAGCCTTACAGAGACTGCTCAACCCGCTCCACAGTGTACAAAGTCAAAGCTCTGTGATAAAGCCCTCTGACTGTATGTATAAATATACAGTAGTTGCACATAGGTATAGATAGGCAGATGTACATCTATATCTGTTAATTAGTTTATTTACCTATAGGCATATATTCATCTGTTTATGTATGCTGTATTGGATAAGGAGATATGTGTATGTGTGTCTATATGTATGATGTAGATATAGAATATATAGAATATACACATATTTTATTAAAGATCAAATACTTATAGGATGGATAGATGGATATTTCATATTTTTATATATGGGGTATATATAATATTAATATCTTTATATATCATATATGTCTCTCAATCTATATAGCAATAGATATATCAATATGGTATACATAATCAATATACTATTGATATAAATAGCATATATAATTATATATATATTTATATCTTTTGTGGATTTAATTTAAATATAGACATTGTTGTCATATGATGCAATTGAAGATATTTAAATTGTACAGGCTCTGTGGCTTATGATAATTCTCTCAGTGTCCCTTATGGCTGAGTCGATGGTACTCTGAAGCAGAGATCAGCGTGCTTCCCATTGTGGTTGGGGTGTGTGTGTATGTTTCTCAGTTTCTCCTGACTTTAGAGTCCAGGACGTGCGTCTGTGCTGCACACACATGACCTCATTCTCTCATGTGTCTGCTCTCTCCTGTCGAGGCTAAGAAGTCGCCGGGGTGGCTGTGAAGCCATTGACTGAGGGCCTGCCACAGGCTGCTACCCCCATTGAACTGGTTGCCCGCTGCTCAGCAGATACCATCCTGGAGGACAATTCTGGGTGACAGGTGTGTGGCCGAGCAGGGCTTTCTCATTAGGTCCTGCACGGACAGCGCTCCTTTATTGACAGCCCTTATCAGAGAGGGATCAGTAAAGAGGGCAGATTCCAGGGCTGAGCCGGACGGCATGGAAGGTTCATTTGAAGAAGACTGATGACACCAGCTCTCAAACAGCTCTTCTCGGAAAGATGACAAAAGGATTGCATT
Source organism: Galeopterus variegatus (assembly GCF_000696425.1). Classification (NCBI taxonomy): domain Eukaryota; kingdom Metazoa; phylum Chordata; class Mammalia; order Dermoptera; family Cynocephalidae; genus Galeopterus; species Galeopterus variegatus. Next base: position 453,081 of record NW_007728900.1, read on the forward strand.
TCAGGAGTCTGAAGCCTGCAGGGATGTCTTTCATCCCTCCACCCACCCCCGACCC
>NW_007728900.1:453810-456384 GCF_000696425.1 Galeopterus variegatus
ACCCACCCCCGACCCCCACCCAAGCATTCCCTCTTGTTACACTCAGCGATTCCTCACTTTTGAGAAGAAACCATTGAACATCAGAAGAGCAAAGAGTCCTGAGACCTCCTTCTGTTCTATCTTGCCTTTGCTGCTGAGACCTTCCTAAAAATCTCCATGGCTATCTCATTTGCTGCAACGTTCTCCTTAGGTAGCTGCATTGAGAGAGGAGAGGGGTTAGATCACAGCCCGTCTAAGGAACAACAGACCCACCCACTAACAACTACATTGCATCCTGCACATAATATGATGCCTGATCTAATTTCATTCACAGTGAGCATAGTTCAGGGCAGACTCAGGGCACAGGACTGAGTCCCACAGTAAAAGAACGTAATGCACAGATTGATTAAAATGAATAATCCTAACTAAATTGCCAAAACCAATCCAGGCATTTAAGCTTCTATGTTTGATAATCATAGAGGATGGTTAATCTGGCAGTTTGTGTACATATCATGGCAACAGTTTGCAACTTCTATAGCCAGGCTAAGGGAGATGGTTAATTTAATAACTCGCTATTCAGATAAGTCATTTATGAGCTTCTGAATCCTTACGTGTTGCACAACACAATTGGAAAAACAGAGTATTGAGTTGATGGACGCAAGTGAGCCTCGAGAAAACAGCCAATGGAGTCTAGGAAGGTTATATTTATTTAGTTCCTTCTTACTTTCGATTTTATAAGTTCTTACAGTATAGCTGGGGATACACTATTGAAAACACATGAAACTGGTAACAATACACAATCGTTTTGCAGCACCCAAATACGTAGTATACCTGTGGCTGTGAGAAATAGTAACACAAAGCCATAGCACCTTGAAGGAGCAGGGCTTTGTTCTATTTTTTTCTTACATAACACGAAGTTGGGATGTAGATAGCTCAGGACTGCTTTGCAAATCATGACGTGTGGCCTTAGACTCGGAATTTTCCTGCTTTGGCCCGGTTGCAAAGGAACCTAGCATGGTGACTATTTTAATTGGACACCTTGTCATCCTCAAAGTCATGGTTCTGATAAGGAAGAAGGGGAGGGTAGATGCTGGGTAAGCAAGTAGCAGGGTGGGTAGTGCCATAGGATTTTAGCAGGAGGATAAGAGAGCATTTCCTTAATCAGAAAAGACTCCCCCACAAAGGTAGAACTTAAAAAGGGCTTTGGGATATTTACAGTTTCTGGAGACAGAGAGATTTTTAAAAGCAGGTGTTATGGGGACAAACCTGTTAGACAGGAAATCACTTTATACCAAATGCACAAGGCAACCCTCCTCCCCACGATAAAAAATGAAGGATTTTGTTATAATGAGGAGAAAGCTGTAACTGGAATAGAGGGGTAGGGGAACCACAGGGACATTGGTAAAGGCCTTGAAGGACAGGAAGGGGTATGAGGCTAGACCGAAGAGGGAATGAAGTAAGTGCTAATTCAAGCCTTCTGTGGGTGGGTGGGCTGGGGCACCAGCATACAGACCGAGGGGACATTATGGACTGTTTAGAAAACTAGAGGAAAAATCAATCAAAGGGATATTCCAGAGTATCTTGCCTAGTGCCTTAGCAGGTATGCACCAAATTAGTGCTAACTGAAGAAAAAGAAAGTAGAACTGTCATGGACAGTCATTCATTCTAAGTTCTAACAGCTTAGCAAAATTGTGGTGTGGCCAGTAAAATAGTTGGAAAGAAGCAGCACATTTTGGGAAAAGAGGATGCTTCCAGCTGAGATGTGCTCAAGTCAGTAGAGAAAGAGTCAAGCGGGCTGTGGGCACAGAAGATCTGAGAGCAGAACAGGGAGGGATGAGGTCTGCAGATATTGGATGGGATTTAATGTCATGGTGGCTGCCATGGGAGGAAAAGTGGATTTGTTTTGTAAGAGGCTGAATATAGAGAACAATAGAGAATACTAAACACAGAGCCTTGGAGACACTCAGCATTAAGGAGCAGGTTGTTGAAAGTGAAAGGCAGTGAGAAGACAGAGCAGTTATACGGGGTCTGGAATAATGTGAAATCGTAGGTGCCAGGAAGGAACAGGGTGCAGGGTGAAAGGCCAGCAGTCGAATAAGGACAAGGGACCAAGAGGAATGGGCAGGATCAGGCACTTGGATGTGAGCCAGGGAGGCAATTCCTAACCCCGGGAATTGGTGTCAGAAGATGAGAGGTAGAAACCGCACTGCAGGCATTTGAAGAGGCCGGCAAGGGAGGGAAGGAGAGGTGACAGGCTCAGAACAAAAAAGCAGAAAACTCACCTCGCAGCTTGGAGAAGCGGGGTGGTGTCAGTCTTCTGTGTTCTGCTCTTCCCTTAAGGCAGGGGTGATCCGAGCGTACTTGAAGACACAGGAAAGGCCTGTGCAGAGATACTCAGTAGACTTCACTACATTTTCCAGTATCCTGGCAGGCGGGTGATATACGCATATATTAATTATGGCTCTGGTCCTAAGGAATAGACTATTCTTATTGCGTTCTTTTTAAAAAATAAAGATGAATTTTCCCCCTAAAGATGGGAAGTTATATTTTTTTCAGAAGTATGTTTTTGCTATTAAAAAAAAAAAAAAAAAAAAA
>NW_007728900.1:457496-458158 GCF_000696425.1 Galeopterus variegatus
GTAATTAAAAGCTTGAGAGGATTCAAAATTCATCAGAAAAAGAATCAGGTACCTGAAGACGTGCATCTGAGTTTTTGCTTTATCTCTAAAGGAATATAGAATTTAGGATTTCATTTGTCTTCTGAGATCCTCAGTGTTTTTCATCTGTAAAATAATTAGCTTGAGAAGATGATCTGTAAAATTACTTTCAGCACTGAAATTATGTGGTTCTGTGAAAATAGAGCCATTATTTGATGAATGCTGCCTTCAATAACCTGTGTAGACAGAAGAGAATGATATTGATCAGATTGATGAGAATGTTGACTGGAAGCTCTGTGGCCATGATCTCCACTAAATGAATTAGTATATGTAAGCAGCTTGCAACACTATTCCTGGCTACTACTTAGCACCATCACACAGGTGGGTGGACAGAGAACTTGATAATCTAAATCTCTGCCCTGTTTCCAACAGTCTTTATGAGCTGTTGCTGATTCCGCTGAGGCTTCGAATTGCTTTGATTTGGTCACCATATTAAAAATTCAAATTAGATATACATATATCTGAATATTTAATGATGCACCCTTAATTCATATGTATTGACTATCTCTTCTGTAGCAAAAGGTCGTGTTGTTTGATAATATAAACTTAGAAGAGGCACACATCTGGTAGCAAGACAAGTTTCT
>NW_007728900.1:459873-462784 GCF_000696425.1 Galeopterus variegatus
ATTTCTTAAACAATATAATAAGTGCCATGTGGTCAGTTTTCTTCTAAGCTTCTCAAATCTCCAGTAATGTTGGACAGCTTGTTAGAAAAGCTTAATCAGTTTAATGTAATCCAGGCATTTGACCCTAAAGGATGGTCTCTGCAGTTTACATTAATATATTTATATGGAGTTGGGAGATAATAACAGTACCGGCACCGATAAGAAGGCTTTGAGTGTCTTACAAGAGCTGCGCTTTGGCCAAGCAATTGCTTTTTTTCTTGTACTAGGAACTGACCTGAAATGTAGGGCTAAGTGCAAATACCTACAGCACACAGATCTCTCCAAATACAGCCCTGACTGAATGGACAAATTAGGCTATCTTTTAAAGTGGTAGCTATAGATGGAAGATTAGAGCAATGCTTGTAGACAAGTAGGGACGGGCAAAGCTTAAGAGCCAAAAACTGAGAAGGGAGTACATTGTGTTTGTTTTGACTGTAGCTGTCGACAGCCCCATGCACATACAGAAGTGCTGCTGACTCCTTAAGAAGTCTGGGAAAGAGGCCAAAGGGCATTCCTATCTTGGCTTGCAAAGGTGATTGCTTGAGAAAAGGTTAGAAAAAGTCACCTCCAGCCCATGCCCTGTGCAGTAGGCCTTGTGATATGTTGGTGAGCTGAAGAGTCAGGGCCAGATATGGTGATGTGCCCACAGGTGGCCATGCCATAAGGACCATCCCAATCTAGGACTCACTGAATTTGAATTCATCGGCAGCAAAGGGAGGCAGGTCCCCAGTACAACTCCCCGGTACCCAGAACTCCAAAGTATACACTGTGTTTTCCTTTCTTGCACAACATGTTCACATGACAACTCTTGTTCAGAAAAAACAAAAAGTTGAGATAAATACGTACTTACTTTTTTAATTTCTAAAATATTTCTGAGGCCTATTCTTAAAATTTTGGAAGAAGGTTCTTTTTAAATTCCTGATTAATCTCGAAATTTGAGAGTGTCAAACACCAATTTTATGTGGCAGTAAAAGAAATCTTTGTTATATATATATATATATAAAAATCCTAATTTTATTTTTACATGAACCCTTGTATACATGCACATACATACTAGAGTACTTCAGAAAGTTCATGGAAAAATAAAATTATGATAATACGGATCTTTCCATGAACTTTTTGAAGTGCCCTTATATATATATATATAATATATACATGTGTGTGTGTATCATGATAGCAATTTTAATATAGAAGGAATTCACAGTCCTAAGCTATTTCTAAAAGTGTATCCTAAAGGAACATGACCACTTGTCAACCCACTGTTACAGGCTACAGGAAAGAACACGTGTATGTGTGTCAGGCAGACCTGGGGACATGACTTCTCTTCTTCCTAGCTGTGTGATCCCATTTTGACTTCTGTGAGCCTCATTTTCTTCAGCTGAAAACTGAAAAACAGAACATATACAAAGGTGTTGCAGCTTAGCAGTGTTCAGTAATTGCTCAGTTATCTTGTTCGTCTCTGTCTCTCTCTCCCTGTCCTTCTACATATGTATGGCAGTCTGTTGTTAACACAAACCCTCAGTAACAGAGCCAGTCATATGTTAATATCAGGTGCAAGTTATTTATGGTGCCAGCAATTATTAATGAGTATCTACTTTGTGCAAAGCTCATAGCAGAGGTTACTAAATATTACCCCCAATTATCAAAGAATTATAGTGTACATTTTCTAAAGACATAACATCCAGAGAGCAACCCAGATTTTGTAATTGTTTTTCCCTGTTTTCCTTTACATAAGTGTATTTTCTTTGTTAACAAGCAATTGGAAAAACTAAAACGTGAGTTGAAAAAAAACTAGACTGAGTTGAAAAAGCATAAGTTATGCAAAACATGGTACCACTGTTTTAGAGGAAAATTCAAGCCCTAAACCCAGCTTCAAACATAAATGAAATCACTATGGTTTTCAGTAAAACCAGAGTCAGAATTTTTTTCTCAATAAACATGTTTGGTTTGGTTTGGTTTGTGTTAGTGTTCTCTTTCACATTTATTGAGCAGCATGCTATATTTTTCCTCACGTGACATGACACGCCTGCTGTTTGAGAAAGCATCCAAAAGAACACGATAACCTTAAATGCTTCTGTGTCTAGAGGGGCAAGGGTTTCTGCTGACTTAATCTCTCAAAGGCTGCTTTGGGAAAGTGGGGATGCTTTTCTAATCTTTGTGCTGTGAACTCTGAATTAAGGACTTACAAACAGCTTCTTTGTGACAATCAAGAGGGAACATACTTTTATTCCTCAGCGGAGTAAAGAGAAAATGTAAAATGAAAGGTCAAAGACCCAAGGAGGCTTGTTACAAGCTGCTAGAAGGCAGAGGTCAACTGGGTCTCTGCAACAAGGTGACTGCCACGTTTCCAACAGGGACTGTTAATGCCTAAGTCTCATCAGAGCTGCTCTGTCTTTTTGGAATGCCTTTTAGGTTCAAAAAAATTTCGTATGAAGGGGACATGACATTCTCCAGGTAGCTTATAATTCAAGACAGTTTGATCCGTGAGATCATTGTGTGTTCTTTAATGGAGTTCACGAAGCATAACATGGGAGAAAAGATGATAAAAATCAGAGCTGGCCTTACTCAAATTCAGAGCTGGCCTGACTACTTTTATGAGAGTGCAAAAAAAAAAAACAAAAAACAAAAAACAAAAATAATTAGGGAAATTTAAAAAATTGGCCTGGTCTGATGTTTATTTCATTGAATGTGTTGTGTTCCAGAAAGTGCCATGAGTGGATAAACTATTAATCCATTGTGATGCAGTGATTTTCTCCTGTAAGCAGAAAAGCATTCTGAGGAAACGTGAGACAGTTTTTCTCATTCTGCACCTGGGATTAGCAAATTGTGGCCTGTGAGCCAAATCTAGCTACTGCCTGTTTTTGTGAGTGTA
>NW_007728900.1:463314-480204 GCF_000696425.1 Galeopterus variegatus
TTTGCTGACATCTGCAGGACCCTTGAACTACCCAGGATCCCCATTAAATGGTCTATTCTGTGAGTTTTTCCTTGGCAAAATCTCACCTGGCGTCTCTTTACCAAAATTTCTTCCATGTGCCAATGTGGCTGTAGAGTCCTTGAAATGTAACTACAATAACTAAAGAATGTAGTTCAAAATTTTATTTAGTTTTAATTAATTTAAATTTAAATAGCTACAGGTGGCTAGTGGCTACCATACTGGGTTCATGAAATTGTTCTTTGGTTAAATCATAAACCAAGGAAATTTTGCAAAATGACCCATGTCTCTGAAAAGAGATTTTTTTCTCTTATTAAAAACTAAAGTCAAGTTATAAAATTAATGTACTTGGCCCTTGGATGTTTGCAGAATTCTCATAGAATATGTATGCATAAATTGTCTTCTCACGTGTCTGTATGATGCTGAAACTTTTAATTTGTTCTCAATATGTTTTTAACTACTTGTTCTTAAACTCTTATGAGGGACAGGAAAGCACGTCACTAATTAGTATTTGTTTTCCTTGTAAAGCATGTTATTCATTTGTTAAAAACCTTTGCGTGGTTGGTGTGTGCCAGGCACAGGCACTGTGGGTTCACAAACCTTGGGGAGGAGCTAACAGCTCAGGTCTAGAGCTGGAGATTCTTCCACCCGTTGTCATTGATGTCACTTAGTGGCGGCGTGACATAGGGCAACCTATATAAACACATTTTTGTATCCTGTAAAATAAAATAATTCCTACCTTATCACAACGTGGTGATACCAAAATATAATAATTTGCAAAAACATGTGCATGATGTTAAGTACTGAAGGCATGATATTATTTCTCAGTGTTGTGCATATTACTTTAATTTTATGTTGATGATAATGATGGTGATTTGACAGTTGTCTATGACGATGATAGAATGAGGAATTGTATATAATATTGTCAATAAAATCCAATAGCATATTAGATGAAGGTTTCGTGCAACATATTGGGGCGGACAGCAGAGGGATCCTTTAAACGTCTTATTTCTTCCCAGCAGAAACTTTTCATTCTAACCCAGTCTTGACATGTGTCAATCCGTAACAGTTTCATCCTCAGTGACCAAATAACTTAGTAAACTATGTTGGTGAATCTATTTAACTAACTTTCTGTTTCAAAGAAGCTATAAAGTTAATGACACAGTAACATGGAAGGCAAAAAGGTGTATTAATGGAATAGTTAAGTGTACTAAGATTCTTATCTAAAAATGCATGAGAAAATACGACAGTTTAAATTTTGTGTGTACCAGATAGCTTCAGAAAGGGTTAAAAAATGTCAAGGGTAAACGAACCACAAAAATAGTTTGAATACACACACGTTAAAAAGTCAAACCCCCTGCCCACCTCTCTCTCTCTCAATCCTATGTGAGCATACACCCCATCCCCACACAACCTTACATTTTCTTTGACCCAAATTAGGGTATTTACATAAACTCGAAGAGATATATATACATAAATTCAATGTTTAATTTTTTGTGTGTGTGAGAGGTAAAACAGGAAATTCAAATTCCTATTAATGAATAAATGGCGTACTTAGGGTATATTCATACTGTGTGTTACAGTGTAACAGTGAAAATGAATATACTGTATATGAGGAAAGACCACAAAAGCATCATGTGAAGCTATAAAATGCTAATTGCAGAACAATATCTGTTGACTACCAGTTATGTACATTTAAAAATGCATAGAGCATTATATTGTTTGTGGTGATTGTTATTTAAGAGAAATTTACTTTCGAGCAAGAGACTGGTTATATACTACATTTTTTATGGTGGTGACAGCTGGAGAAAAAGAGTAATGGGACGTGAGATGTTATCACAAATGACTTCATCTTTACATGAAATGTTTTATGCTGTTTTTAAGTGTCTGAAACAAAAGCGACTGTGCTATGGTTAATTTTGGGTGACATGTACACAAACATATGTCTTAATGTGTTTTATACTTTTTGTGTTTTCTTTTATTAGAAATCATAAAGCAAACCTACAATAAATTAAAAGTAGACTCCCAGAAGATGATGTTATTTAGAGGAACCAGTACCACTGTGTTATGAGAGGAAATGGTTTCAATGTGTTTGGAAAATTAGACTTTATTTTTTAATAATCTAGAGGAAATATATATCTTCTCATTCCCAGACTGTATAAATATAGTAAAATCACAACTAATTGAGTTGTGTACGTGATTTTTTTCTTTGTGGACATTGAACCATCAGAAATTTCACAGCATATTGATGACCAGCATGCAATCCTGGATTCATTCTCGACCCCAGCAGTTTTCAACAGCGGCAGCAAGCTGTTGGCATCTGCTCAGTACACTTTGTTCATTACGGTGCACCATGATTTGGGTGCAGGCAGAAGATAATGGAGCATCTGGGCATAAAATTCTCCATCCCTCTTCACAATTAATATTCACTTGGAATTTCCACCAATAATAGACAGTGTTATTTCAATAGAAAAACTCTTCCTCTAAATTATTCAGAGCAGTAGGCCTTGAATATTAAGAAAGAAGGAGCAGAACTTTAACAACATAAGTATAATGAAAAATTTAAATGGAAAAAAATTGTTTAAATTAGCTTTGTTTTGAGATATTGCAAATTGTCATACAGTGATCACATTGTGTCCAGGATAATTCTTTGTTTTTCTTAGTTCCCTTTTTATTAGTTGGAATGATCATTGTCAATGAATAGAGTACAAAATAAAGTACATTTCTTTAGCTCCTTACACATTGACTGTAGTTGACATTTAATGTACAAGGCTATTCCATTTCTTAAGTTTATGGTCCTGAACCTACATTGCCTAGGGTGATTTAACCAGACGTTGCCCATTTACTGAAAAGTCATCCTCTCTCTGCTGATTTCTGGTGCCCCACTCCATCCCCAGTAACAAGAGCCCACGCATTCCTACTACTGACTACAAGGAAAGCAAACTTGACAATTGGTCACATATGTTTGCTAGAATATGCACTTGCATGTGTGCCTGTGTGCACCAGCTTAACTGTTAGCTGCTTGAAGACAGGAGTCAGGTTGTATTAGTTATCCCACCTACAGTGTATCCACAATATCCACAATACTTAGGACTATAAACAACCCATGACCAATAATTGATGTGCAATTGTGAAATGATTGAACAACACAAAAAATGTTGTATACAAAACTTCAAAGTGAAAACAGACATCAGTCAAGGCAAGTTTAAGTAGGTTGACTCAAGACATCAAAGCATGACTGAATCTGGATACAAGAGATATGAAGGGCTAGTAAGAAGGATGTGCTTGAATTTTTTTAGTTTATTATGATGATGAAAAAATTTATAGATATAGAAGTATAAAATAGAGTAATAGTATAATAAACTTCCAATCACCTGGCTTCAAAAAATATCTACTCTTAGCCAGTCTTGTTTCACCTGTATCACTCCTTCTGCTATGGTTTGAATGTTTGGTTTCTCCCAAAATTTTGTATGTTAAAATCCTCACCCCCAAGATGGTGGTGTGAGGAGGTGGGTGGGGCCTTTGGAGGTGATAAGGTCATGAGGGTGGAGCCCCAGAAATGGGATTAGTTCTCTTATTGAAGAGGCCCCAGAGAGCTCCCTCACACCTTCCACCAGGTGAAGACACAGCAAGAACGCACCATCTATGAACCAGGAAAGGGGCCCTCACCAGACACTGAATCTGCCACGCCTTGATATTGGGCTTCAGCCTCCAGACTGTGGTAAATAAATGTCTGTTGTTTATAAGCCACCCATTTTGAGGTATTTTTGCTATAGCAGCCCAAGGGGACTAGGAAACCTCCCTTAAATTATTTTGACGCCAATTGTAGATGCACATTATTTCATCCATCAATGTTTCAGTATTTATCTGTAGAATATAGAAACCCTTTAGAGTCATGACTTTGGAGAGCAAACTGGGGCTGTTAAGCCTGATGTTTGCGAGGGACATAGCACGGTGCGGCCAACAGACAGCACGCATGGCCTGTAGACAAAGTACGCCTTGAGTGGAAAGATTGATCCGATGAAGCACTACTTTGCATTCATTGATTAGCAGAACACAGAGCACATTGCTTACGCCACATTCCCTTGGAAGGCTCATTCCCTGCTGGAGATTCCTTTCTTAACAACTCCAGCCATAGCTTATTGGCATAGCCTTTTTATCAAAACAGTATTTTCCACACACCGCAACTTAATTATACAAAACCTTACTTTAATATCTCTGTTTGTGACAGGTCTTGAGCAGATCAGATTAGAGTTAACAGGTAGCTCGGTCAAATATCCCTGTTTGTTCAGGGACAGTTTTTTCACTTTTTGCCCTTTGTCCCAGAGTAATGACTAACGGCACAAACCCTTTATGCTCAAAAGATGTCCAGGATGGAATCACCCATCATATGGGGACCCTAGATATAATTGCCTTTTAAACTAGGTTGAAGGCTGAGAAGGATGGAGAGCCGCCCCCCCAGATGGAAATGCACAGGCCAGTTCCCATGAGGAGAGGGGGTTTGCAGAGAAGCCATTGGTCAAAATTAACTATTTCAGGAGCTCAGGATAAGGAGATGAGTCCACAAAGATTGCTAAGTGTTTTTGGTTCACAGAGGCAGAAATAAGCCGTCACTATATCCTGGAGGTTAAGGATATAGTGATAGTCTAATTATATTATATATTATTATTACAGTGAATCTTCCATGGGGCCAAGCTGCTGATTTCACTTGAGAAATGGCTGGGTCTCTCTGAAATTCTTCCAGTTCTAACTTGGTGGTGGTGCTCAAGTGAGTAGGACTTACTTTCAAAGGAAATTGGAACCCTCTTGAGACAGGAAGCACTATTGGCTGGAACTCAACTAATTTTTATGTAGTAAAATGACTTTAGAATCTCATGAGGCAATTCTGAATTTAAAAGGTTTTATTTATTTACGTAGTTTTGTTACCATCTCCTAGGATGTGGACTCTTTTGAAAAAATGGTAGATGCATGGTAAATACCTGTTCATTGCCAAATTTCTAGAAATTCAGAATCTAGTACAAAGAAATTTGCTCCAATGTAATTAGTTATCTGTCATTTTTAACTCTTTGAAAAAATGTTCAATGTCCAAAGGGGGAATATGTAATTTGATATAAATTATTGACTGTTTTCTACCAAAACTTTTGAGTTTTTGCTTCCTAAATAGCTATTTAAAGACAGTTTTTATAGATATTTTGTACAAGCTGGATGACTTTGCCATCTATGGCTTCTCAGACATCCATACGTCTCAATATTGAGAGGCTTCTTTTAATATAGTGGATAAAAAAGTGCAAATCAAACGGATGAGCTGGATCCAGTAGGCAAATTTATTTTACTTTTTCTTAAGCTTTTTAATGCCTTTTTAAAAAACTGATGTTTCATTCATGTCGGCTTAGCTAAAAGCAAAAACAAACAAAAAAATCCTTATGTATTCAGGTATAATTTTCATCCAGTAAAATTCATTTTAAGTGTTCGGTCAATGAACACATTTGTGCAAGTACTACCACAGTCAAGTTTTAGGTAACTTCCATTACCTCCCCAAAGTTTCCTGTCTCCCACTGCAGTCAATTCCTTTCTGTCACCTCCTGCCACCAGCCTCGATTGGTCAGCTTTCTTTCTCTGTACAGTTTTGCCTCTTCTGAAGTTTTCTGTACATTGAGTCATAGAGTATGTAGTCTTTTGAGTTCACCTTCTCTCACTTGACATGATGCTTTAGAGATTCATCCACATTGTTATATATTAGTAGGTCTTCCCTTTTTATGCATTGTATGGTTTTGCCACATTTTATTTACCTTTCAACTGTGAAAGAAGTGAGCTTGGGTTAGGTAGGTTAAACAAAACACAAACCATAAAAGAAAAATAGCAGTCAAAAAAGCCAAAAGGGAGTAGTGTATTATGACGGAGAGAAAGTCCAACCATTTAATAGTTGCATTTATATGCAATATCGTGGGGCAGAGACAAGAAGGAGTGACTGGAAATGTTTTTCCTGATCATTGTTAGAATAATGAAGGACGTTTAAAGTAAAAGAGCATATCCAGTAATGAAAGATAACATGAGTCAGAAAAATAGTGTGGAGGTTGAATTTGCACTGGCAAGAGATTTGTTTCAAGAGTCAAGAGACGTTGAAAAGGACCAGATGGATCAGGTCTGTCCAACCGTGATGGCGAAGGTAGGGGAGGCACCGATGGAAGAAGGAAGCAGATGGACAGAAGCATTTTCCTGTGGCGTCCAGCAACGTGTGGTGAATATTGATGGAGGTTTTTATCAAAGATTGCTTTGAATAGACTAGAATGGATAAAGCCTCAGTGAAACAAGGCTAATGTGGTTTAATCCAGAGGGATATGTTTCTTATGTCACAGCCATCCGGAGATACATCTTCCAAGGCAGTGATGCCCGTTGCACCATGCCATCCTGTCCTAAGATCCTTCCATGTTTCTGTTGTGTGCTTCCTAGCATGTGGCTTTCATCCCTGTTGCCTTTACATGGATCTTGTGGAGACAAGCATCGCTTCTTCAGTCCAGGCAGAAAGGAGGAGGTAGGGGAAAAGGGGGAAAGGAAGAAGGCCCCGGACAGCTGCATGTGCCAGCTTGAACGGAATTTTGTAGAAGCCTGCCTGGCCCTTTTCTAGAATTGTTTTCAGCCTTTCTTTTAAGAGTATGAACATTTGTGGAGAGATGATTTGAACTAAAGCAGAAAGAAACTTTTATTTTTCTGTTCCTTCATCTACTGCTGCCTCACTTGAAGAAACATATTTAATAGATGTTTAATAAATATTTCTAGATGACGGGTTCATACAACTTTACCAGTGACAAGGGACTGTTAAGTATTTTCATTTGCTAATATCCATCATGGATGGTGAGTTATCACATAAATTTATGATTTAGTTCAAAAGGTTTTATATTTATACATTCAGAGATATATATTGTGTATATAAAGGTAAATATATATACATTCAGGTAGGTATTGTTATTGCTCACACTTGTATAAGGGATCTTCAAAAAGTTCTTGGAAGGATTCGGATTATCTTTTAATTCTATTTCCCATGATCTTTTTGATGTACCCTCATATGTACATATATATAATTTTAGATACTAATATTTATGATATTTAAATAGTTTATATAATGACATATAAAAATATAAAGTATTACATAGGTTGCTATGTCAACTGTCTCTTAAGATTCTTATAATGTATAGCAACCAATGCAACAAGCAGAACTTGTTTGGATACCGATGTAAACAAATCAATCGTAAGAAAGAAAGAGGGAAGGGGAGAGAATTGGAGAAATTGAAACATGTTTAATGTTTGATTATATTAAGGAATTATTATTGAGTTTTAAAATGTGATTACATACTGCAGTTATGTCTTCTATAAAGGAGTTCTTATCTTTTAGAGACATACTGAAATACATACAGATGAATGCTAAAAAAAAAAAAAAAGATTAGCAACTACTTCATTAGGCTTTTGTGAAAATTGAATAAAATAATGAATATAAAAATAAAGTATTATATAAAATACTATATATATAATTTTATAATAATACTTAAATTTTAAATATTTATATAATTTTTGATATACACAAATATACACAGAGTCTAGGGACATGCGTTCCAGGAACAGCCATAGAAAAACAGAATATCAGCCTTATTAGGTACAGGTATTGAAAAGAGGAAAACAATGTGGGATTTTGTTATGTGAATTTTTTAACCATAGGTCAATATTTTCTGTTACTATCCCTGTATAAACACCCACCAAAAAAATAAAATCATGAAAACAGAGGCCCACTTATGTGTAAAATATGGTGAAAATCCTCTATAACCCAGTGGGTGACATCTTTCATCCTGCTGTGTTGTGAGCAGTCTAAGAACTTGCTCTGTGTTCATGGTGGCCTGTGCCTAGACTGCCTAGATTTTTTTTTTTTTTCCCCTGAGTGAGAACTAGTAAGACAATGGTGGATTTTGATGAATTTTCTATTTAATAAAACAGCAGATGGCTGAAATACATTTGAGTTCCTCAGAGAGAATGAGTGAAACCAGGAAAAGTGTTGGTATTCACCTATTTAACAGAAAGTCATAAAGTTAGTCTTCTTCCTCCCGGATTTGGCCTCAGTTATAGACTGCAGTAGATTAGGCGGTGTATAAACCTAAGATGCCAAACACTGCAGGATCCTGCAGGGTGCTTAATCAATTAGATTGTGGCCACATAAAGCCGCAGTCCTGTGATGGAAATGAAAGCAAGGAAAGAGTGTAATTAGCTGTCTGTGTGTGGCTCTGCTGGAGGGGGGAGCAGAGGAACTCACCAGGATGGGACAAAAGCCTCAGCCTTCTGCAGTCAGTGATGCCTAAAGGGGTCGGATCAAGCGGCTCGTTTACCGTCCGTGCAAGGAGATTGGGTGACACCAAAGAATCCTCGGAGATTTGGGGAGTGCTTCAAAATATAAAAACTAGAGACCATGTCTGTGACATTTCACTAGTCAAGGATGTGTTCTTTGACTGATTTTAAGGTGAGGGTGATCAAAGATGTTAAGTCCCATGTCCTTATTTTATTTTAAATAGAGAACAATGTTTTAGGGGGAACGTAATGCTCGCCCAAGGTTATGTTGTCAGTTAATGAAACAAGGATGAGAAATAATTTCTTCCAGATTCCAGTGAGTATTCCACACCAAACTGCCTCTTCTCTTTCTTTTCTTGTAACTTTATAATTATTACTTTAAAAGGACGAAAGAAACAGTCTAGTCTTTGTATAATTTCCTCTGTTGCTTTTCAAACATACACATATTTGTAAAATATATGTAAAAAAAAAAGGGCATTATTTTGAGCATATTACCACTGTCCATGGATCTGTTCATGGTGTCACCATGGTGACTGGTACAATTCACCCAACCTAACATAATTTAATGATCCCTTTAAATATCTGGCCCTGCTCCTTAGAATAAGTGTGTTAAGAAAAGTTAAAAACACACACCTCAGATGTCTGGCAGTTTCCCTTTTCTCACATTGTTGAAGAAATGAAATCTTTATAGACGTGCAGCTTTTCCTACTCTATTTTTCCCCCTTCTCCATTCTATCCCATGACTCTTGCTGCTCACGGCATGAATTTGCTGCATTGTCTGAAAGAAGTGTTGACTCCCGGCCATCCTTCATAGCCATGTGCACGAGACAATACTGACTGGAAGTGACTTTTATCAAACAACACTTTCTTTTAGTATACACTAGTTTTGTTTTGTTTTTTCCATTTCTGCATTAGGCCTGTGTTGGGAAAGTGAAGGAAAATAGCCAGGGCCCCTCAGATGTTCAGAGTCTTGCCAAGCATTTGATGTAAATAGGCACGTGTGTCCACGTGTTCCTTGGTTATTGTCTAATGTAATTGTGCATGTGCATCCAGGTTTCCTGGGTTATGACTTAAGTATAAAGGACAAGTGGCTCTGATCCATGGTGCCCCCAGCCCCCAGGATGCCCCCAGGGGAGCCATGGGGAGGCTGCTACTGCTACTGGAGGCTTTTGCTGCTGGGGTCCCCAGGACCCTCCGAGAGGCTGCCGCCACCACCGGACCTGTAAGCTGCTGGAGCTGTCAGCTGCTGCTGCTGCTGCTGAGGACTGAACTCCTGTCGTCTGCCAATGGCTCCCAGGATTTTTCCCAATTACCTAGCATGGACCTGCGTGTGAATGGTCTGGTTACCCAGCCTGGCATGTGGGGGATCTGGGGACCTAGCCTGTCATGTGAGGGGTCTGGTGACCAGACTGTACAATGGGTTTGAAGGGTCTGAGCCCTAGCTCTGACAGTACAAATGGTGTAGCTATTGCTGGTAGCTTTACAGCCCGTAAGTCACACTCTCACTCATTAGAGAGTACATCAGCTTGGAAGTTTTTGTCAGGAGATAAGCCAAGCTGACTTCCTTCTAGATAGTGCCTATGACATTTTATGAACACAGCAAAAGGGATTTTGCAGATGTAATTAAATTCTCTAATCAGTTGACCTTAAAATAGGGAGATTATCAGAGTGGGACTAAAGCAGTCACATGAGCTACATAAAAGCAGAGTTTCCTCCAGATGGTAGCAGAAGCAGAAGTAGCAAAATCTGAAGCCTGAGGAGGGTTGGGTGTGGGGGAAGCCCTCTGACACTAAAAGATGTACAAGGATCCGAGGGCAGACTCTAGGAGCTGAGAGAGATCCCAGTCGACAGCCAGCGAGAATTTGGAGTCGTCAGTCCTGTAAGCACAAAGGACTGGGTTCTGCAGGCAATCTGGATGAGCTGGGGAGGGATTCTTTCCCATAGCCTCCAGATACAAGCCTCGTCCTGCTAAAGCCTTAATTTTGGCTTTGTGAGATCCTGAGCAGAGAAAGTTGCTAAGGTTGTGGTAATTTTTTGCATGTTAATGGGGTGGTGGAGGTCCAGGGAGAGGGGTCACCTGCTGGGCCAGCCCCTGCTGGTGCCCGAGGGCATTGGTCCTCATGGCCCCTTAGGATGCAGCAAGGGAGGGACGCTGATGACAGTGGCCCTCAGACCATGTCCCTGCCTTCATGGAATTGATGTTCAGGGGCTTTGAAGCCACAAGGGCAGGGACATGGTCTGTGTGTTCATTGCTACCCACAACCCTGGAAAAATGCCTGGCACATCACAGGTGCCCAATACGTATCTGTTCAAGGAACTAAGAGAAGTTTCTCTTTTCTGTGTCCTAGTGTTAAATCGCCTGGATGGAAGGGAGATCAGAAACTGCCTCTTCTCCCAGGCATGTGACTATAAATTAAGTCAAGTTACCAAGAAAGTCTCGAAAACCCTTAATCCTCATGCTTATATAAAAGAGATGTTTGGATTTATATGTATACTTTTTCTTTACAGGGAGAAAGTTGTCCATCTGTGAGAACTTTTGATTTCTACCCCCTTCCCACCTCTACTCCCATAAGAATCTTGATCCTCCCACAGCCTTCCCCATTTTAGCAAAGGTGCAAGTTTTTTCCTCAGTTGCTCAATCCAAATAGCTTGGATCATTTTTGAGTCTCTGTTGCCTTTACACTGTATATCTAAATCATAGACAATTTTGTAGGCTTTGTCTACCAAATACACGCAGAATATGACACTCCTCACCGCTTCTACCGCTGGCACCCTAACCAAGTTAGCAAACAAACATCACAACGTAGCTTGAGAGCTGTGAAGGCAGCTTAACTGGTCCAGCTGCCTCCACCATCACATCTACAGTGGACGCAGTGGTTCTAGTAACATGCAAGTTATAACAAAGCCCTACACTGATTTCCCCCTCAGTCAGACTGAAATCCAAAGTTCCTGCCGGTGTCTGCTACTCAACCTTGTTCCCAACTATCGTTCCAGTCTCACTTCACACCTCTTTGTCTGTTGTTAAGAGGTGGAGCCAGTCAAGCTGTCCTCCAGTTGGGATTCTGGAGGGTATTTCTGCTTCCTGTGAACAAATGCTCACAATGGAACAGACTATGATACGTTATCTTATGGTTTTCGTGACTGGTGAAATATCTTTGGTTTTAACAAGGAACCTAAGGGTTATTAATAACTAGATTTGAAGAGATAAAATATATATTAATATTTTTACAGCATAGCATTGAACAAATAAACATAAATATTAAAAATAAAATTTTAAAACAATAGTGTAACATTAGGGGGGAAAGTTTATTTATGATAACAAAACAAAGAGAGAAATAAAACACTAGGTAACAAGTGGTGAGATTACTATGCCATTGTAAATGATACTTCATGAAGAAAGCTTTAAGTGTAGGTGAAGAAACAAAAATAATTTAAAAAGCAATCATAAAAGAGCATAGGGAGATTAGCCAAAGTACAATTTCAGCTAAGCCAGCCTCATGTCCTGTCCCCTTGGGTGACATATTTACATTCTCTGGTCCACTGCAAGATGATTTATATGGATAAGTCATACGTGGCATCTACTGACAATGCATTGCCTCAGATTAAAATATAAACACTCTCACTCCTTCCCTGTGGTTTTGAAGTATCTTTAACTTCATCTAAAAGCATAATTTGTTATTAGCAAATAAAATCCCTCCCTGTTATATTTAAACAATGTTTCAGTGGTATATCATGCTCAGCACATTCCGTATCTTTAACTTCACCTAAAAGCATAATTTGTTATTAGCAAGTAAAATCCCTCCCTGTTATATTTAAACAATGTTTCAGTGGTATATCATGCTCAGCACATTCCCCCTTATCTGATTGTCAGATTGGACAAGCTCAACTCTAACAAGTGGGACTCAGCCAGATCAAAGCTGTGTCTTCTATAAATTAACAAAATGTGTATCTCCCACCACCCCTTGCATCTGGGCAGCTGACGTCCGTTTCAAACCTGCCTCTTCTGCATCCCTCTCTGCATGGTCTCAGAACTTTACATGGCCACTGACTGGCCGGCATCTCTCCACATTGCCTGCTTCTCTTTTGCAACTTTCAATTGGTTATTTTGCAGTTAGCCCCTTCTTGAACCCTCAGAATTATCTCAGTTATCCTCTCCCTTCTTCCCTTTGCCTTTCGGTGGCAAAACCCTTCTGATTATACCACTTGGATACTTCTAGGATCTGCTCCTACCTTCACACGTCACCATCCACACTTTCCAACTTCACTCTAGAACGGTCATATTAACTTTCTGGCTCTTGTTTCTGCCTCCAATCTTTCCCCACTCTAATCCACCTTGAATAAAACCCAGAGTTATCTTTGTGTGCTCAGCCCTTTAATTGCTTGTCACCGTCTGTCAAGTAAGATTCAAAAGTTCAACTTGGCTGTGGATTCCCCAGACAAGCTTCAGTGCATCCTTTACCCCCATCTCACACCCTCCCTCCCACATACTCAGCCTGTCAGCTTCACAGAAATCTGTCCATCCCTCAAAACTTGTCCACACACATTCCCACTTGGGTGACTTTCTTCCAGCTGTGTGACACTTTTATATCCCTGCTCAAACCTCATTTGTATAGTCAGTGCTATATCTCGGCTCTTCCTAAGCTTTTGTTTTTAACTGAATTACAGCACTGTCAGAATCCACACTGTGCCTACCCATTGTGTGTGTTCACCTGCCTTGCCAGATGGCTACCCTCTAAGGTGTGTGTGCTCTATTATTCATCCCGTCATCTACCCTGTACTTCGCAGGATGCCTTCTGCATAGAAACTGCTCAATAAAATATTTATGCTGCTTTCTTTTGATTCAGCGACTGAGGTTTGTGCCAGAAAACAAAATACCATGTGTCACTGCTCATTTTCTCCATAATAAAATACCCTTTGTCCAATGTTATCGTGGCCTTAACTAGTAACCATTTGAATTGGGGATTAACTACTTGGACAGACCAATTTATTGCAAACTCAACATCTGATAATGAAATCATGTATTATCCCTTACAAGGATTAGTTCCATGTTCGTTTGGTTTTTTACTTAATAAATTCAATGAGGTGCCCGTGAAAATGTCAGTCACACAGCCTGGGTGAGGATGAGATATTCCGGGCCTGGGGTACTTGAGGAACCCCTAAACCACATTACATGGGTGGTTTCAATGGGTCAGGGTAGCCGTGACAGGGTTGATCATTTTCCACTTCTCATTACATTTCCTTCATGATCTGAAGTAAAACACTGGTCACTTTTCTGAGCCACATAAACCCAAGGAGAATCATACTTCAAGCCCCCACAGGTCTTAGCACATTTTTGAATACACAATGTGTCCTTGTGTTGATTGACCAACTGTAGATTGACATAATCCAAGTGTGTCTTCTAAATTTACCAATTTTCACAATCCGTAATGTCCTCTTCCAACAACCCAGTGACCCCAAATTTTCCTTTGGCTTTAAAAGTCTTCCCAGTGGGGTGTAATGTGGTGTTTTGCTATATGTAAACAATGTGGAACGACTAAATAAAGCTAATTAACAAATTCATCACCTCACATCATATTTTTTGTGGTGAGACATTTGAAAATCGTTCTTAGTTATTTTGGGAACTTTTTCTTTTTTTTGGAGGCTGGCCAGTATAGGGATCCAAACCTTTGACCCTGGTGTTACAAGGCTGTGCTCTAACCAACAGAGCTGACCAGCCAGCCCTCTCTTAGTTATTTCAAAATAATGTGTCACTTAACAAAAAGGATACGTTCTGAAAAATGTGTCATTACACAGTTCGACTGTCATGGGAACATCACAGAGTGTACTTATACAGACAAGGATGGTATAGTCTATTATACACCTAGGATGTATGATGTAGCCTATAGCTCCTAGCCTGAAAACCTGTGCAGCATGTCACTGGATTGAATACTGTAGGCAATTGTAACACAATGGCATTTTTGTATTCAAACATTTCTAAACTTAGAAAAGGTATAGTAAAGATATGGTATTACAATCTGTTATGTATTTGGTCTGTTGTTGACTGAAATATTTTGTGCTGCAGGTGCATGACTGTATACATTATTACTGACTTTAGTCACACTGCTGTGCAATAGATCTCAAAACCTATTCCTCCTGTCTATCTGAAACTTTGTACCCTTTAACAGACAATTCCCCATTCTCTCCCTCCTGCTCTTGACCCCTACCATTCCAGCCTCTGGGAGACACCATTCTATTCTCTGCTACTAGAAAGGTACTTCAAAAGACATTCATGGAAAAATAGAATTAAAAGATAATACAAATCTTTCCATAAACTTTTAAA
The DNA here is from genome assembly GCF_000696425.1 of Galeopterus variegatus. Classification (NCBI taxonomy): domain Eukaryota; kingdom Metazoa; phylum Chordata; class Mammalia; order Dermoptera; family Cynocephalidae; genus Galeopterus; species Galeopterus variegatus. Next base: position 477,980 of record NW_007728900.1, read on the forward strand.
AGTACCTTTGTTTGAGTTCAACTTGTTTAGATTCCACATATAAGTGACATCATGCAGTATTTGTCTTTTTGTGCCTGGCTTAATATTTAAAGAATAAAATTTAATAGAAAAGTCTTCCCATTGCATTACAACCCATTTGAGATTTCTTATGGCCCCCTTTGTAAAAATTCCATACACGCTGAGATTTCTTGTGGCCCCTCTTTGTAGAAATCCCATACACTCTGAAGCCATAAGCTCAACTTTCTGGTAATTGGCAGCAAACCCAAGCCTGTTAACCTCAGTGCCTTAATGAGGGGTTAACGCCTGTTCCTCCTTGTTGTGAGGGTGCTGATGTGCAATTGGTAGATGCTCTTTTCTGACGTGCAATTGGTAGATGCAATTGGTAGATCTCTAGAAGAGATCCTGACCTGTGCCTCCCAGGCCTGCAGAGATGTGTGAATTCCTTTCTTCTGTTCAACTTTGACCTTACATGAACCCACCATAATTTGGAACCTTTCTTTGAAATTGTGTTTAATACCAAAAGGACAAGTTGGAATTATACTTCATGATTCATCCTGTTTGTTTCAATATCAAAATAGTGAGAAAAATGTTTTTAACCTTGAATAAAGATGAATATGCCATATATAACCTTGGCTCCTTGGGCCTCTTTTTTTTCACTGTCTCTCATGCCGTGGAGTATATTTGTTATAGTTTGAGAATCGAAACCCCATTGCTTTCATAGGGAAGTCCCATGGAAGATGTGCACTGTATAGTGCCACGGGGTGTATGGTGGAGACTACCGTGTCCACCTAAGTCCATTCTCCCACTCTAGTCTGTTTGTATATGACTTCCTTGTATGATATGTGGCCACGGGGGACTTTGTTCTCTCTAACAGAATGTGTGCAGGAGCATGTGTACATATATATGCTGCTTCTAGGCCCAGTCCATAGACCTCCCATCTCCTCTTTCCTGTTCCTTTCCTTTATGTTCACAGAAGCAGAACACCGTGAGACCCTAGGGGATGACTAAACCACACAGAACAGCAGTCGTCAGCCTCGGACCCTGAATGAACACAGAAAAAGAGTTGTCCACTGTTTCTGAAGAAACCATGAATCCCAGAGAAAGCATCCCCAGAAACCATGAATACATTACCTTATATGGCATCAGGGGCTGGGTAGACGTGATAAACAAAGGATATTGAGATTGGGAGATTATCTTGGATGACATATGTGGGTTCAGTGTATCCTTATAATGGAAAAAGGGAGGCTAGAAGGTCAGAGTGAGAGAAAGAGAAACAAAGACTGAAGCTGTGCACTTTGAAGATGAAGGAGCCACAAACCAAGAAGTGAAGGAAGCCACTGGAACCTGCAAAAGCCAGGGAAGTGATTCTTTCCTTAGAGCCTCCAGAGAAACCAGACCTTCCTACACCTTAACTTGAGTCCATTGAGACTTATTAGGCCTTCTGGTCTCCAGAACTGCAAAAGAATAAACGTGCGTGGTTTCTAGTCTGCATTTGTGGTTATTTGTTTCAGAAGCAGTAGGAAACTAATACATTTGCCAACAATTGCATTTGAGCCATTTAGTTTCGTGGTCACACGTTATCGTAGCTCTCTCTATACACTAATGGAGAATCCACGTAACCCTCCAAACTATACACTAGAGGCGATAAGCTACTTCTTATCTTATCCAACCAGTAGTAGTTGGACAGAGAGTGATTTTGGTAGGGTCTATCTTCCAAATGTAAACTATGGGGAATCAGAGAAAAAGAAGAGTTAAAAAAAAAAATGAATTCAACATGGGAGTGAGAAAAGAAATCATCCAATGAATTATGATACTATGAGAGACAAAGCAACTTAGTGGCGTGAATACAATCTTTCTTTTTTTATACCTCTGGCTCTCTGACTCTTCCTGGTAATTGTGTTTCTGTAAGATGGTAAATAAATAACGCAATAAAAATTTTAAAAAGATTCATGTTGATAGAAAATAATTTATATAGGGGCCTGCCCAGTGGCGCACTGCTACAGTGCGCCGCTTGGGAGTGCGGCGGCGCTCCCGCCGAGGGTTCGGATCCCACATACAGACCAGTTCCCGCTCACTGGCTGAGCGAGGTGCGGGCGTGACGCCGAGGGTTGCGATCCCGTTGCCGGTCCCGGTCCGGTACGGGCGCAACACTTAGGGTTGCGATCCATTGCTGGACACGAAAAAAGACAAAAAGGAAAAAAAAAAAAAAAAGAAAATAATTTATA
>NW_007728900.1:481096-485208 GCF_000696425.1 Galeopterus variegatus
AGAAAAAAATTAATTTAGGGGGGGCCCTGCCGGGTGGCGCACTGCTACGGGGCGCCGCTTGGGGGTGCGGCGGCGCTCCCGCCGAGGGTTCGGATCCCACATACAGACCAGTTCCCGCTCACTGGCTGAGCGAGGTGCGGGCGTGACACCGAGGGTTGCGATCCCGTTGCCGGTCCCGGTCCGGTACGGGCGCAACACTTAGGGTTGCGATCCATTGCTGGACACGAAAAAAGACAAAAAGGAAAAAAAAAAAAAAAGAAAATAATTTATATATATATGTGTGTGTGCATATATATATAAAATAAGATAAAAGATTTAGATTACATCTGCCTTGATAAATGCCATTATAATAATTCAATAATCCATTTACATATAATTAGTGATTGCTTCTATGTTTAAGAAATTAAACTACAGAAATTCAAGATAATGTATTGGTCATTAAACTGAGGTTCTGTGTCCACACATGTACTGATAAAGAGTGGATTTTGGGGCCAGCCATTTAAATTCTGCACAATTTCTCATCTCTGAACATAGACTTCTCACTCAGAAAAAAAAATGTATTAAATTCTCAAATTTCTATTCATACAAACCAGAGAGAAAAAAATAGTTCATTTTAAATAACTATTTTGCCAAACATGATTTTTTTTATTATAACCAATATGTAAGAGGATTTTTTTCTAAAAGTACCTTTTGTTAGTTCCTTATACAACATAACAAATTGTGACAAACTTACTGGTTGAAAACAACACACATTTATATCTCATTGTTCCTGCAGTTTAGGAACCTGGACTTGGATTATACCTCCACTGCTCAGTCTCACAGGGCTGCTGTCACGGTGTCAGCAGGGCCCTGTTCTCACCTGGAGGCTCAACAGGGGGAGAATCTACTTCCAAGTTCACTTAGGGTGTTGGCACATCTCGTTTCCTTGGGGCTAAGAAGGCCCCAGCTTTCACTGGCTCCTGGCTGGGAATGGACCCTGGAGGCTGCCTGCTGGTCTCCAGCCCGTGCCTCTCTCTGTTTGCAGTTCACACCGGGCAGTTTCCCACTTCGAGACCTCAGGGGAGTCTCTCTAAGATTCTAAGCAGGTGCAGTCCACTAAGATGGAGTCTTACATAATGTGATCAGTGGAGTGGCATTGCATCATCCTCGACGTACTGTTTTGGTTACAAACAAGTCACAGATCCTGCCCACACACAAAAAGATAGAAACTCACAGATCATTAACACCGTGGAGGCCACCATAGAATTCTGTCTACAATAAGCATATTCTTAAGAGGAATTTCTCTCTCTCTCTCTCTCTCTGTTTCCATCTCTGTCTCTCTCACTTTGCCTCTCTCTCTGTGTACAAATAAGAGTATATATAGTATTTTTTGTCTAATATGTATAATTATTTATTTAATTATTATTATTATTTTTTTTTTTGTCTTTTGTCTTTTTTCCGTGTCCGGCAACGGATCGCAACCCTCAGTGCTGCCCCCGCACCGGACCGGGGACCGGCAACGGGATCACAACCTTCGGCGTTGCTCCCGCACCTCGCTCAGCCAGTGAGCGGGAACCGGTCTGCATGTGGGATCCGAACCCTCGGCGGGAGCGCCGCCGCGCTTCCCAAGCGGCGCACTATCCAGTACGCCACCGGGCCGGCCTTATTTAATTAATTTTAATTAAATTCTTTATTTATTTTAACCTTGATGCTGAGTTTTTCAGTACGGTAAATACGTTTCCCTGGCCACATATCGACACTAAATTTAGTCCCGTAGTCTTTTTCATCTTTGGCTTTTCATTTTATGAGCTCTCCATCAACTCTGCTTTTTGGGGTGTTTTTTTTTGTGTGTGTGGACTGCATGTTAAAAGAGTACTACCAAACTATCTGGATGTTTTAATGACCTAATGAAAGGGAGATAAAAGCAAACTGATGAAAGAAAACAAAAATGGCTGCTACCCCCCAAAAGAGTTGCTAATTCAGACTACAACTAATATTTTCCTTACATAACAAAAGCTTTCCTGAGAGTTGAGCAGGCTTGATTGTTCATCTTTAAATCCAGACACTTTTTACAGGAACGAACTGCATCAATCTAAATGAAACCACAGAGGAGATATTTTTGTTTAAAGATGACTGCATCCAGCCATAACAAACCCATGGAAAATTCTTATGAATAATAGTTCCTCTCAGGCAGACACTCCATTTATGGGTACAGCGCTTTAGATGTGATTCAGACATGATGAGAAATGGGAAGTGATGTATGTATGTTTTCTATGGAAGGATAACATGTTTTATACAATGTACATGTGAAAATGAAACAAAAAAAGTTTTATGCATCTTAGCTATGACTCCAAATTAAGCTCCCTTACTTCCAGGGCTATTCCAGCAGTGTTTTCAGCAGGTCAAGGATTTCTCAGGAACTGGTTTTTACCCAGCTCAAAACCAGGGTTTACATCTTTGCTTAGTTCTAGTACTTTGTCCTAATTTCTGTTTCTCCTCCAGCCACACTTTCTCACTTTCTTGATGGACTGCTCTTTCCCCTCCACCCTAAACATTCATCCAAAACACGATTCCTCTCCTCCTCATTCATCTGGGAGATCTCAGTTTCTTTCATTGTTTTTGTTATACATGATGTGCTGCGGAGCTTCAAATTTGATGTCCAAGCCCGCATAGCTTCCCCATTTTCCAGCCCCTCCACACCCCCAAGATGCCCACGTCCTAATTTCTGGAATCTGTGAGTGTCTTACTCTGCACGGCAAAGGAGAATTAAGATTCGCAGTGGAATTAAGATGGCCAAGCAGCTGACCGTGAAATAGGAAGGTTTTCCTGGATTATACAGTAGGACCCAATGTCATCACAAAGATGCTTTAATATGAAAGAGGGAGGCAGGAAAGAAGGTGACAGTGATGCGATATGAGGCAAAACTGAGGAGCCATTGCTGGCTTTGGAGATGGAAGGAGGGGTCAGAGTCCGGGAATGTGGCAGCCTTCAGAAGCCGGGAGAGGCAAGGGAACGGACTCTCCTCTGGAGCCTCCAGAAAGGACACAACCCTGCCACACCTTCATTTCAGCCCGGTGGAACCCATTTCAGGCTTTGGACCTCTAGAACTGTCAGATAATGAATTTGTGTTGTTTTAAGCCACTGCATTTGTGATAATTTGCTGCAGCAGCCACAGGAAACTACTATAGATGTCAGCTCTCTGATGGCCACACCTATTTGGTGGCATGACAGACATCCAACTGAATTTTCCCACTACCTAAATTAACACAGTCATTCTTTCTCCCCTGACCTCCATATCCGATCAATTGTCGTTTCCAGTGCATTTTTCCTCTTAAATGGTCCCCGGATCTGCATCTGACTCATGTCCCTTCTGGTGCTGCTTTATTCCAGCCCTTATTGTCTCTGGTCTGGAAGAGTCACTTGTACTACCTGGTTTCACTGAATATGTTTTTGACTTAATTAAAACACTGTTGTACAGAGTGATTAGTAATCTGTCCCAGTCATAAATAGGACTGTGTCACTGCCGTTCTAATTCCCTTTTGTGGGCCGCATCATCTAAGGAACAGAGAACAGACTTGCTGGCCTGCGCAGGAGGTGTTCAGTGCCCCACGCAGTGCACCTGCTTTCCCTGTTCCCTTGCCTGCCATTGTGCATGTCTGTCGTGTTCCGGCTAAAACCACTTCTTAATTCTCCTCACAGACCATGCTATCTGAGCTCTCTTTGGACTTCCTCAAGTGGCTTCCCTGCCTCAGAATTCCCTTCTCATCCTCTCTCAAGAGGGTAAGGCTCACTCTCCTTCAAGTAGCTCAGGCACCATTAACCTCTGGAAAGCTTTCCTACACCCTCCAGCCTGGGCTAGTATCCCTCGTTTGTAATCTGGTAGCACCTTTTCTGTATCATACCATATTTGCCATTTCAGGTTAAAATGTTAACTGAGAAAAAATTTTAAAGAGTTGTCTTTGTGGATCAGAACGTGGAATAGTTAAACTAAATTCATTTGCTAATAAAACTTTCTGTCATTTTAATGGAGAGATGAGAGGGCACTTTAAGGCCATTTCTATACTGGAAAAAAAGCGAAGCTATTTATGGACCTTCAGCCAGATAGCAGTCACCTTTATCTAAGAAGGATTGCT
>NW_007728900.1:485695-486107 GCF_000696425.1 Galeopterus variegatus
TTTTGCTTAGATGTATCCCAAATTTGTGTCCCAACTAGTCATTTAATCTTACCTTAGCAAACAAAACAAGACCGAAAATGTCCTTTCTCAGTTTTCTAGATCTTCATCCAGATTCTCAAGCTAAACATCTGAGAGTCATACCTTAATCCCTTTCCTTCAACCCCCAGGTCCCATCTTCTTGGTCTTTCAAGTGTATCCCACTAGATCCATTTGTCTTATCTCTACCATATCTAGTTTATGCCTCTGTCATCTCTTGTCTAGACCGAGTGACAACTTCCTAAGCTGCCCCCTGATTCCCTCCTGCTTTCCTACAATTCATTGTTCACTCAGTAGCCAAAGCATCTTAAAACAAATAAATGAATATATTGGATAAAAAGCTACCTCTTCTTAAAGCCTTTGATGACTTTCTTTG
>NW_007728900.1:487072-488981 GCF_000696425.1 Galeopterus variegatus
AATAAATGAATATATTGGATAAAAAGCTACCTCTTCTTAAAGCCTTTGATGACTTTCTTTGGCTCTTCGAATAAATCAAGGCAGCTTACCTTGACCTTCAAGACTATAAATCCCAGCTCTGATGAGACATTCCAGCCCATCTTGAGCTGCTTCATTCAGGTAGTTTATGAATGTGTTTATTATGGATTTTTCCCATTGGCAAGTACACTCTGAGCACAGGAACCTTCTCTGTTCTAATGCTGTACCTCTCTGTGTCTCTGAGAAATAGTCAGAATTCAAGATAAAATGGAGAAGATAGTTTCAAGGTGCACCACGTTGAGACCTAATTCATTTTTGTGGGCTTTAACACTGACAAGTAGGGCATGATTGAAAAAATGTGGCATTTTAAAAAGAAAAAATTCTTTCCATGAAGGGAAAATAGCATAGCATGAAACTATGAGAAATAAATTTTGGTAGTTACGTAAATGCATTAGTAGCATAAAGACACAGACTATCTGTCTTTTGAATGCATAGGGATTTACATAAGGGATAAGATTCTTGAAAAAAGGAAAACATACTATCCAAAAGTAGTTGAAGGTACTTAACCAAATCAAAATCAAGGAAGGCTTTGGTCACACCAATAACTGAGGCTCTGTTGGGAATTACAGGTGGCCACTCTCTGAGTAATCACCTAACTTTGGTTTTTCTGAGTAAGATAAACAAGCTGGAAGTGGAAACTGAGTTGTGAGTAAACGGTAATGATTTGGGGGATGCAATGTATAAGGAGGAGGCAGAGGGGAGATCTGGAAACAGGTGAGTCTGGGCATTGAGGTCAATATAGAGATGCTAAAAGAGGACATTTCCACATAGTGTGTCCCTCTTCTTTATCTCCCCATGAAACCTTCGGCTTATCCTGTTATTGGATTTCCTTGGGAGCATCCTGTGACATAATGACTTTACCTTAAGGGAACTCCTTAAGGGAGTTCTAATACTTCTTCAGTTCCATTTGGGAAAAGATTTTTTTTAAATGTACATTTTTTAAAGTGTGGACTATTGGGGCTGGCCCGGTGGCGCACTCGGTACAGTGCAGCACTTGGGAGCATGGCGGCACTCCCGTCAAGGGTTCGGATCCCATATAGAGACCGGTCCGCTCACTGGTTGAGCGCATTGTGGGCACGACACCGAGGGTTGCGATCCCGTTGCCGGTCGCAGTACGGGTGCGACACCGAGGGTTGCGATCCCGTTACCGGTCACAAAAAAAGACAAAAGGGGAAAAAAAAAAAGTGTGGACTCTTGAATGAGTGCAACGAAAGAGACTTTGGGAATGTTATTTATCAAACTCCAGGAGGAGACAAACACCACACCAGTAATCCAGTAATTTGAACAGGGGAAATTCCACATAAGGAATTATTAACTACTGACAAAGATTGCTACTAAGAAGAGATAAATGAAGACTCTAAAGAATACCATAGAGCTGAGGAAGACTATTGATGGAGGGAATAAATTTTGCGGGGCGGCACCTCCCCAGGGATGGGATTTAGACCTCATTGGTGAGTCTGTGGTTACAGCCTGATGCGTGACGGCTAAGTCTGCTGGGCTGTTGCAGAAGAGAGCTGGTCCACAGTTACAGGTGGAGGCTGTGCTCAGAGGCCCATGGGCTGAGACTGGGGAGCAAAAGTTGCTGGAGGGAAGAACCACCGTGTATCCCTCACATACCCCCTTGAAACCATGTCATAGGAACAAGAGAAGAGGGGCTCACCAGAAACACGAGGGGAAGCCCCTTTATTTCTGCAGGTCCCTCATTAACTACTACTGACAAATTTGGCATTGTGCCTGCTGCCAAAGGAGAAATGTTTGAAGGGTCCAATTCTGAGCATCAGAAAGTAGGGTAAAAAAGGGTGCCTTGGAGCTGAGAGACAAAAAAAAAAAA
>NW_007728900.1:489201-490403 GCF_000696425.1 Galeopterus variegatus
AAAAAAAAAAAATTGAAAATTGACATAGAGTGCAACCAGCCTCCTGCCCTGAGGCCCAGGCCCTACCAATACCAGGAAGACCTCCCTCTTACACTGCAGGGGATTGCCCAAAGTACATCACCCTGTGCTAAGGTAGTTGGGGGGGTCATTGCTCAAATGTAATTCTTTGGGGAGAAGTAGCATACTTAGAATTAGCACTTTGTACTTTATGGCCAAAAGGGAATAATTAGTGATACCACAGCCCCATATTATGATTTTAAAAGACTGCTTAGATGTAACTCATATCCAGGTTTTCTGATGATCTCAAAAATGAGCATAGAGCAAATGTAAGCATAAGATAGGGGTTACAGGGCCGGCCCGGTGGCGCACTGGAGAGTACACCCTTTGGGAGTGTGGTGGCGCTCCCGCCGAGGGTTCGGATCCCATGTGGAGACCGGTTCCCGCTCACTGGTGCGGGCACAACACCGAGGGTTGCGATCCCGTTGCCCATCCCCGGTACGGGCACGACACCGAGGGTTGCGATCCCGTTACCAGTCAGTAAAAAAGACAAAAAAAAGGAAAAAAAAAATGATAGGGGTTACAAACCCAACCGCCGTGCAGGTTATAAGGTAAGGGCTCTTCCGTATGCTGAGATTACTTTCCCATCTGGCTTCCTTGCAGCTTTTCTTTAATATTTTTGTCACAATAAACCTTCTGGTTAAAACTACTGACACAGTTTTATCCTAAAATGAGGGCTTTTGGATTCTAAAACAGTATCCATATATTTATATATGTAAACTCCATAAGATTACTTGCCAAAGCTATAAATGTTTTTAAGACCCAAGTTTATAAATCTGGGAACAACCAACTGCTCCAACTGAAATAAATATAAGCCACATACTGGCCCATTTAAATAATGTCTTTTGTATGTATGTGTGTGAATTGATTCATTCACCTTTAGCTCCCTCCAATAAGTGAAAACATGTGGTATTTCTTTTTCTCTGCCTGACTCGTTTCACTTAATATTATTCTTTCAAGGTCCATCCATGTTGTTGCAAATGGCAGTATTTCATTCGTTTTTATAGCTGAGTAGTATTCCATTGTGTATATATACCACATTTTCCGTATCCACTCATCTGATGATGGACAGTTGGGCTGATTCCAGCTCCTGGCTATTGTGAAGAGTGCTGCAATGAACATTGGGAAACAGGTATACCTTCGAC
>NW_007728900.1:491457-496427 GCF_000696425.1 Galeopterus variegatus
AAATAAATAAATAAATAAATAAATAATGTCTTTTAGAAAAAATGAAATATTGAGTCTTGGAAAGCATGAGTTATTCAGTTTGCTGTTGATCTTGTTATATTTACAGCTGTGACTATGAATGGATGGAAAGACAGAAACATGATAAATGAATAGATAATCGTGATCGATGATAAATGATAGAAATAGATGGATAGCTAGATTATTGATGCATAGAGTAGAGTTTGTGTATATATATACATAAATATACACACTTGTGTCACCTCTCTCAGGGTGACAGAGACGCAGAGGATTACTCAAAGCCCATTTCTCCAAAGCAATGAGAGGCTCAAAGCAGTTATTCCCGGGATCTTTCTTCTCTTGAAAGAATTTTTCTTCGGAGGAACCACTTCGGGCCTCTCATAGCTCTGGAGAAATGGGCTTTGAGTAATCCTTTGCGTCCCCGTCACCCTGGGAGAGGTGACGACTTGTATATGCATGGTACTTTGAAAAGTTTGTGGAAAGATTTTACTATCTTTTAATTCTGTTTTTCTACAAACTTTTTGAAGTACCCGAGTTTGTGTGTAGAACCATAACATATAATCGTAATGTATAGCCATTATATATATATATATATTACTGATAGAGTATATTTTCATATAGTTTTTGTAGATGCTACATTGATCTTTCATTGTTACATATAAAATTTAGTTTGGAACAAGTATGTTCAGGTCAAAATAGCCTTGTTTCTTTTAGTTTTCAACATTGCCATAACTTGTACATATTTTATGTCAGACCATATAAAGGATCAAATTTGCAGATGAGTATTTATTTAATGCAGCCAAATTAATGCCAGTGCAAAAACCATCTGCCTTTTAGTATAGACTTTAAATTCCTGGCCTTCGGATTCAGAAGAGGAAAGAAAAAGTTTAAAGGGAGGAGAGAAAACCTTTTAAATTCCAGCTGTACAGGGAAAAGTAACAGTACAAACACTTCAAAGATTATTAATTTATTAGAGTAACTAACTTCTTTCTGCTTCTCAAGGATTAAAAAGCACTCACTTTAGCAAAAACATGAGCTTCACCAAACAGACTGGTCAGCCCTTTATGGAGAGAAATGCCACTGCCTTTCTCTCTGATTTCATGAGGGATTTGTTAATCACTGTTCTTATGACCTTCACCCCATCCTCATATTTAATATTTTCTAATTCAAAGATTCCAGTCTGTTTTTCTCTTTAATTGACTGCTGTAATCTCTTTGCTTTCAGAATCTAAACACTGCGCGTCTACACTTCACTTTTAAAAACGTAATTGTGTAGAAGGGAAAGACAATTCTTTACTTTTCAGGTCATAAGGCCCTCACATAACCACATGTAGGAGTGGCTGTTCAGCTTAGAATTCTCTCAGATTGGGTCTTGCAACCCAGTTTAGAGGAGAGCTAATGAAAGCATCCTGGTAACTTTTCAGAGCAAATAAAGAAAGAGAAAGAAGACCTAGTCAGTGTTCTAATTGAACAGTTCCAACCCTTCCTGTGTCTGCGGGCCATTCAACCTTTATCAGGTGAACTTTTGTTCCTAATCTTTCTATTAAAGACCTCCAATGCCCACCACACACAAGGGTTCTTTGCTGTGTGCCTGTGGGGTGTGTCCTCACAGTGGGGACCTTTGATCTGGAAAGGACTGGAAAATAAAAGCTACCAAAGGTGACTTTACCTAGACAGATCTTCCTGTTGCAGTAGAAGAATAACTGCCCTGTGTGACAAATGAAACTCACAATGAAAAATGGCTGTCACCTCCAATTCTACACACTCAGAGTCTCCTGTGAAAATTGACGTTCCTTCCGGTCTACTCCTGTGTACAGTGATGAACAGCTCTGAATGTGTGCATTATTCACTGTGGCTCCTTCCTCCTGGGAAGAAACTCGGAAGTCAGATAAATAGCATTATTCCCAGCGTCTAGGCCAATTTGAGATTGCTTGCATGTTTTATTAATTCCTTGCTATTGGGACAAATAATCGATTTGGCCTCATGAGCCCTGAACTATGAAAAGCCAAGGTTTTCCTTTTGTGAATTTGCTGGTATGTCAAGAAAACAAAGTAATAGAACTAAAGATATCATTATCGTATATCCAGGCTGGCTGGATTCAGGTCTCAATTTACTTGAAGAAATATTAGACAAATAAAACTATTGTTGTTTTCAGCAAACATTTAAAGATAAGTGTGCCCTTTTATGATATTGGGAGTGCTGTCATGGTTTAGTTCCAGAATGGCAGCTAATGAGACAGAACATGTACTTGTTCTTTCCCCCCAATTCCAGAATATTTGCGATGAGTTAATCTTCCCTATGGGGAAACCAAGAGTTTAATGATTCCCTACAGGTGATTGGACGTGCGGCCTGAGTTGAGGAGGTGAGTCAAAGTGAAGCACAGAGTGGGAGCAGTTGATTCCCAAAACGCAAAGCTCCGGCAAGGCAGGCGGCTGCACCCGCATCCCTGGGATTGGAGGCGTCATCAGGTTAATGTGCTGCTGGAGTCTATTTTTGTAACAGCAGCCCGACATCCTCAGCATGAATTCCACCTCTGAAATATAATTAATTACCAGGATGTGAAAAATGATGGAATTCACTGAAATGATAAAATAGCATCTGTGAAGATAATTTTTGGCAGGGTTCCCAGCTTTTCATTACTTAAGAAAAATAGTGATACGTTAGTCACTGCGAAAAAAGAAAACTCTGAAAAAATGTTAATAATGACTACAGTGTAAGATCATCATATGCATCCGAGAATATCCAATGACAATTTTTTTTTATCCTTTATCAGCAATTTCTTGTGAAACAATTTCACAATGAAAAAAAATTTTTAAGTACCTAGTTCACTATTAGCCAGCATATTTTCTTTATGGTTGATTCCTTATCATGTAAGGACATACTTAGGGAAGTCAATAAAAAGAATAAAAACTGGTAAAATTATATATTTTAAAGTAACGTATAGAGGAGGAACACAGTGGAATGAGAATTCAGGGGCTAAAAATAGATGGTTTAAGTTTTCAGAATGGTGCCCACATGTGGGAGTCTGCCTGCACCAACTCAAGATAGTGTAAGTTTAAATGCCATATCTCTTTAATCTTTTTCTTCTAAAGCACTTAGCATTGTCAGATACAATGCAGGATGCCCAGTCACATTTGAATTTCAGATAAACAAGTTTCTCATTTGAGCAAGGGACACACATACACTAAACAATGATCTCTTTATCTAAATTTTACATTATTGTGATATCTTGTATTTTTATTTGTGAAATCTGCTTACCCTAGAAGGATTGCATACTTTTACCTATATGAATTTACTTGGTCAATAAAAACAAAGAAAGTTAAATTGATATCACAGCCTAGCAACAGCTCACCATACTGGAAAACAGTACAAAGTAATACTTAGAAGGAAAAAGGTTGTGTAAGTTTGGGAAATAAGTACGTACTGTATTCCATTCTTGATGAGTCAAAATTCACCTCAGTATATTAAAGTCTCTAAGAATCCCTAAACTGGAGAAACTTTTAAAAATTGTCTTTAGCCCAGAATTGCATAATATTATTTTAATAAAGAACCAGGTTCATGGGGGGGGGGTGTAGTGTGTATGTGTGTGTGTGTGTGTGTGTGTGTATGTGAGTGTTTACGTAACATGTCTCTGTGAAAGATTGGGAAATAGGAATGAATATGAATTCTAAGATTATAACTTCTGTTTATTCCAACATAGGACTGGAAAAATATCTACTGCCTTTAATTTCTATTTAACCAGGTGTCTCTGGCAATCTTGGTATTAATTGTTCCTGAAAAAGGAAGAAATAGTTTCATCGGCATTTTCAGTTATTCTTAGGATGTATATAAAATAGTGATCTTATTTTAAAACATTTTTCTGGTAAATACTGAACTTTTGCTGAAGATTATGCACACTATCTATAGTAAGAAATGTTACTTATTAATAAGTTAGGCAATTTTAAAGGTGCTTCCAAATAACAAGTGTCAACTTCAAGAAGACTCAACTCAGTCTTGTAATTTGACCAGGGTCTTATACTTTTTTGTGTGATCCTCCACACCTGTATGCGTAGTATATAATTCTAACATGCTGTAAATAACTCAGTTCAAATAACTTTCTCTGCTCATTTCCTGGGGTTTGAAGTTCAACAACTCTGAGTGCATCCTGTTCAGTTTCGTTTTCAGTAGTGTTGTATTTGTGGATCTGGACCCAGTCCTAGATTCAAAGTTTGGTTTTGCCACTTACTTGCTATGTCCTCTTGAGCAACATATGAGATTTCTCTAACTCATTAGCTCATCCGTAAACTGTACATCATAATGGCACCTCCCTCAGAAGCTTCTGTGAGGGCTAGGTGAGATAATACATGTAAAGCGTTCAGCCTTAATAAAAGGACAATATCGTTATTGTTGTTTTGCTAATTAATGTTTTGTTTTGTTTGTGTTGTTGCTGCTGCAATTGGAACTGTCAAAATTCAAACAGTCTTGTGGGAGTACCACACTGGGAATGGAGACATTTCTTTCCAAGGGTTGTTTCGAGCATTTAATGACATGATGTAACCAAGAATACGCTGTGCTTTCCACATCAAAGGTGGTGTTCTTCTAGAAAGTTCATTTGTCCTGCACTCTCCCAGGTACAGGTTTTGGTTGACATGCAGGGTTTAGAAGTGGGAAGGTGGAGGAGATAAGGAAAGGTAATAAAAGGAAGTGTTAAGACAACTGAGGCTGAACATTTTCCATGCGATTGTTTTGCCAAGCAACAATCATGCCTCCGTATAACTTTCACTCTCAGAAATTCTTAAAGAGATGTCAACAGTTTCATGTGGAAATCTGATCCCCGATGTGGCAGTGTTGGGAGCTGTTTGAGTCATGAGGGTGGATCCTTCATGAATTATTAATGCTCTCCCTGGGGGGTGGGGGTAGTGAGTGAGTTCTCACTCTATTAGTTCCCAGGAGAGCTGGTTGTTTAAAAGACCC
>NW_007728900.1:496906-499021 GCF_000696425.1 Galeopterus variegatus
CTATTAGTTCCCAGGAGAGCTGGTTGTTTAAAAGACCCTGGCACCTCCCCTCTCTCTCTCTCTTGCTTTGTCTTGCCATGCAATCTGCTTATACCTGCTTGCTGCCTGCCACTTTCCTTCATGAGTAGAAGCAGCCTGAGGTCCACATCAGATGCAGCTGTCCCAGAATCTTAAGCAAATCAGACTCTGTTCTTTATAAATTACACAGTCTCAGGTATTCTGTTATAGCAACACAAAACAGACTAATACACCATATTTGATTTTATTTTTTGTTGATATCTTCTCTGATACAAAGTGAGGGATTTTTTCGTGGCCTGTTTGTTTTTCCCTCTGAGCTGTAGGTGGAGGGCTCTGGCCCACCCATTTGATCAGAGGCAGCAGACGTGGAGAGTGGGAATGAGGTTAGCTCCAGCTGTGGGTAATCTTTCTCAGAATACTGGGCTGGGTCCCTTTCCCTGGGAATCGGTTAAATGTCCCAGGGGCATGTCTATCCTGTGTCATCCCAGGGCACATCCAGACCTGTGGAGTGGAGAGTTTTCTCTGTCCCAGTAGACTTTTGCCACCCCTCATGAGGTGGCCCTGGAGTCATCCCTCCCTGCAAGGCAGCTCAGACTAACGTGTCTTCTCTGACAGCCTTTGCTTAACTCCTTGGTCAGGAGGAGTTTCTGTCCAAATGTAGGGGATGTCTGAAGACTGCTCAAGGACTTGTTCACTCTCAGATATGTTCTGTGAGAGGTGAGAATGGGTGAATAATTAGAAATTGTCCTGTTCTCTTCCAAACGAACTAGTTTCTTTTTATTTCCTTGTCTAGTCCTTTTTGAATGTTTGTAGCATAGCTTTGGTCAATTGGGAGGGGGTTAGTTTTCAATTATTTTTGGCATACGTGGTTCGAATTATGAATAGGGTAATTTTGTGATATTACTTCATTTTATCATCTTGACCCGGAAGGAAGGGATGTATATTTTTAAAATGTAAATAATGAATTTATGGATTTAATACAATTCTTATTAAACTCAACATGTCCCAAACTGCATTCGTGATCTACCCCACCCCCATCTATTCTTTTTTTTTCTTCATCATCTCAGTTGGAGGAACACATTCATCATAAACATCCAAGGTCTGTTACCGAGAGCCATGTGATATTTATACAGGCACTAGGGTATGCCCAGATTTTTGCACAAAATCATATACTTGGAAAATGGTTTATTTGTGAAAACATGTTTGTTGAAAAATAGAAATTTTCCTTTTTTTCCAAAATATAGTGTAAAAAACACAATAAAGTAATCCTTATACTTATGGTAGCAGTTCAGTATATTGTTAAGTAAGCTATGTATATTCAAGAGGGTCTTCAAAAAGTTCATGGAAAGATTTGCATTATTTCGTACAAACTTTTTGAAGTACCCTTGTATGTATACACTGACCAAAAGAAAAAAAAAACTTTATACTTAACGCACAATTTATATGTATTGTTAAACAATCCATGCATATATCGACCAAAAATTATATTCTAGTAATTTGTGGACAATAGCTTCCAAAGAGTAGCATGTTTTAATTACTTAGGCACTATATACTTAATCTGTGGAAAATTAAATTCATTAAGGCCTGTCTTTAGCCTGAAGTTTAGGCTGTGAAATACAGATCAAAACACAGCCTAGAGAGATACATGGAATCTAATTAGAGGTCATTTAGATGATTCAAAAAGTGGTGATTCCTCCATCAGACAAAACCTAGAGAACTGAGAACTAAATTGACACTAAATACACAAGTTATCCTAGTGACACAACCAGAATGGGTTGTCATAAATTCTAGCAGAGCTGGACATTTTGTAATCTGTAGTTTGGATGAGGTAATTTATAGAGTGTGTGAGCACAAACTGTGGAGAACTCAGTTTCTAATTACGAGAGGAATTAAAAAGAGTTTTGGGGGAATAATACCTCTCTATGTCTGTCCTCCAGGTTTCACATAAACACCTGCTTGCAGAGGAGATACCTTAACTTGCTTTTAAAGATAAGTAAATTTCTTGAGTAGGCATAAGTCCTTTCAGAGTAGGTGTCCCTTACCCAGGAAAGCTGAATATCAAGTATATAGATGATGAATTATAAAAACCCATTGTAC
>NW_007728900.1:499317-501120 GCF_000696425.1 Galeopterus variegatus
CCTTACCCAGGAAAGCTGAATATCAAGTATATAGATGATGAATTATAAAAACCCATTGTACTCAGATTCATTTTGTGTTAGTTTTGTCCATCAGGGTAATGTTTACAAGAACAGTGAATAAGAATAAATTTAGCATATTAGCTCTATAATTCCACTGTAAAATATATAACAGGGCAAAGAATTTAAGATGAAAGATATAAAAGTATTTTACCAAGTTCGTAAAAAAATATTGGAATGATGGCACATCTGAGATTTCATGGGTTTATGACTTATAAAACTTATTTAACTCCTTAGAAACTTCTTTGTTATAATATCAAAGTAATTTGAATTATTCAAATATTAATTTTATAAATGTTCGAAATATTCTGATTTTTTTTTTTTTTTTTTTTTTTTTTTTTTTTTGTCCAGAGAAAGCTGACCCCTAAGATCTCGGATTCACATCAGCAGTGCTTATCCAGGCCCCATATGTTCCTTCAAGGTTATCTGAGGTCACCATCTACACCTTGCCAAAGCCGGGACAGGAAGACACATTCTTGCTTGGTTCTTTCTTCCCTTCAGCCACCCCACCCCCAACATATACCCATCAATTATCCTTCATTGTCCCACAGTAATTTCTCAGGAATCTGTTCCCTTCTTTCCCTTCCTTTACCCATTTCTTGGGATCTAGTTATAGCCTGATAACTATGCTGGGAGTACAGACTTGCCCTCTCCAATCTACTGGTCAAGCAGAGATAGGCGACACTTTCTGGAAGATAGATTAGGCAGGTCATAGCATCCTCAGTGTGTGTGCCCTCAGCATCTTCGCATGAGAATGCCAGTGAAGTCCACACCTCCAAATGCCAGTCTGGCCCTTACGTAGTGGCATCTTGGGTTTGCAACATCTGTTGTCTTTCTCTTCCTGTAAATTGTATGCTTTTTGTTGGCGGGGGAAGATAAGTGTCTTGTTTACTGTTGTATCATTTGTACTTGGCACAGTGTCTGGCACATGAAATATGTTCAGTAAATGTTGACTACATTTATGAACTACTAATTAACTAACTGATAGATTTCCAACTCAGACTTTCCTGTTTGTTTATTCATATATGCCAGTATTTCTCAACTGTGGGTGATTTTGCACCCTCAAGAGACATTTGGCATTATCTGGAGGCATTTTTGATTGTCACAACTGGGGAGGTGATACTAGCTTCTACTGTAGGAGCCAGGTATGTTGCTAAATACCCTGAAATGCACAGGACAGACACCAAAAAGACTTATCTGGTGCAAAGTATCGATACTGCTGATGTTAAGAAACCCTGATATAGACCAATTGTAAGATGAAAACTTGCATAGTATTTAGCAAATTATGTTGAGTTGTTATTCCACCCCAAAATAGTTCTTTTTATTCAGGTTAACGGAGATCTCTCCATGTTTCATAAATAACTGGTTAGTAGAATTTTCAATGTGTGATCTTTTTTATGCCAAGTAGTAAATGTGGAGAAATACTGTATTATATCAACGTTCCAATTAGCTCCCCAATAAATACTGAAATGCATTGCAACTGGTGTTCTCTATTTATTCTCTAGATTTACAAGCAAAATAGGTTCAGCTTCTTTTTGATTTGGGAAGTACATTAAAATTAAGCTTATGAAGAACTATTTATCATCCTAGGAGATTTCTTCCCTAGGGAATTTACTGTATGTATCTGATGACTGTGAATTAGCTTACAAAAGTTGAGGAAGTTCAAGATGTTGAATACTACCATGAAAGCAAGTGAAAAAGTGGTTGCCATCAACTTGGAATTCAGTGCTCAGTATAAATCCTTCA
>NW_007728900.1:501473-519552 GCF_000696425.1 Galeopterus variegatus
AAAGCAAGTGAAAAAGTGGTTGCCATCAACTTGGAATTCAGTGCTCAGTATAAATCCTTCAGCCGACCTATTAATTCAAAAGAATTGGTTAGCTTGCATAAGTGGAGTTCCACAGTGTTGATTCGTTTATGTGGTGTAAATGATTGAGACTGAATGGGCTTGGAGCCGCACACACGAGCAGATTGATGGAGCATCTGTTGGTATCAACAGCGTGTAGTTAACTTATCAAGTTGTGTATCTTTGTGAACCAGCCACACCTAATGATTAAACAGTTTTGCTAGAAACAGGCATGTCTTACAAGGATCACTCTTTCAAATAAATGGGCTAAGGTGATTTGGGATTTATTTTCTGTGGGAGCTTAACAAAACACAACTGCCTTATGGTTTGTGAATTCCAAGTACTGATTTAGGCAGTTGCCCAATTCTTGCTGAGAGTGGTGATTGTTGGTGGTACCAATGGACTACTTGTAAGTGAAGGACTTAGAGCATGATTTATTTATTTAGGCCTCCATGATCTTGGTATAAATTTATCATCCTGGGCTTTTCATGATTTCTTGTCTTTTACCGAAGTACTGCTAACTTGGTAGATCAATTCCAGTCATTAGCCAATCTTATGTCTAATAAAGGTGCTCAGGACACGAGTGATTAAAAAGTAGGAACACTTTTGTGCTATTGCATCATAATTGATGAAAAGACAACTAGATAGTTCAGTGCAACACTTTATGTGCAGCAATGTGTAATTCTGTAGATGCAGGCGTGTGTAGGTATGCAAATGAATATTTATAGAAGAGTTGGCTTTGCATGTCTTTTCTGTTGCTGGTTTTTGTGAACTGCCCTAAAGTTGGTTAATGTTTTCCCTGTAGTGTGTGTGTGTTTTCCCTGTAGTGTGTGTGTGTGTGTGTGTGTGTGTGTGTGTGTTTTCCCTGTAGTGTGTGTGTGTTTTCCCTGTAGTGTGTGTGTGTTTTCCCTGTAGTGTGTGTGTGTTTTCCCTGTAGTGTGTGTGTGTTTTCCCTGTAGTGTGTGTGTGTTTTCCCTGTAGTGTGTGTGTGTTTTCCCTGTAGTGTGTGTGTGTTTTCCCTGTAGTGTGTGTGTGTTTTCCCTGTAGTGTGTGTGTGTTTTCCCTGTAGTGTGTGTGTGTTTTCCCTGTAGTGTGTGTGTGTTTTCCCTGTAGTGTGTGTGTGTTTTCCCTGTTGTGTGTGTGTGTGTGTGTGTGTGTGTGTGTGTAAAATATAGAAACAGCATTGGTCTGATCTGCCAATAAATTAAAACCAGGTACTGCTGATGTTGTGGTTACTTACTGTAGTCACTGTTCTTTTAGATACATTACACTTTATAAACTTAAGTTTAGACTGAACCCTACGACTCCAGTGTTCATCACTTGAGAGGAAAGATAAATGATCTCCAACAGTTGATGGATATAGACCAATGTGGGATGACTGCGGGTGTGTGGTAATTAAAACTCATGAATGCTGCACCGTTTGGAAAATCATTAGGAAAAACAGTACGTGGATGAGATCTTGTCATGCCTGATTGCTGCAGCTGCTTTGATTTATCTGAGTCAACTCTTTTCCAACTTTATGAAAAAGGTGTAAAGAATTAAGCCTCTGGAAGTTTCATGGCTTGGTTTATTCCTAACCTTTTAGAAGTGAGGTAGATCCCACTACTTCTCAGATGGAGCAAGAACACCAAAGTTGGCAAACCTGAAAATATGGCAGCAGATTATCTGAAAAATGCTGAGTCCACATCTGTGAGTGTGACAGAAAGTATTGGGAGAAAAGCAACTGCTGGCTAAGGATTAAGGACTGAAACCAGACTGAAGAGTCCATCCAATAACCATCATCTTGAATGACCAAATTTGCACGGGTCCTGAGGTGTTTAAAGTACTATGAATAAACGCAGGGCAAGAGAAGGTAGTCACATAAACAGAAGTTGGATATTAGGTTGCTAAAACACAAAAAACATTTATACATTGGGACTTTAAATGAGCAATTGATTTACCAGGACTTTTGAGGCTTTGCTGCCTTACTTAACAGTAATTTATCTTTACCATGTCATGTCAGATGTCAAAAGAGCTGTTGGAAAAGCACAGAAGTAATTTTTACACTTTGTTGCAGTTTTGAGAAATAAAATTGAGCCAAATATGTTAATAGTATTGAACAATATAAACATTTGGCATGCATAAATATAAAATGTTTTGGTGTTAGGGTATAAGATACAAAAGAAGCGTAAGTTTGGTTCATTTCCAGATGACTGGTGGTATGCCCTATACACTTGCTTATCTAATTTGTTGGTAAAGCCATTTTCCTGGTTTGTGTATCTTTTCTTTTTCTCTGGTTGGTTTAGTTAACCCTGTATGTTAAGTTTAATCTCCTTATATCTGTAACACCATTATGGTACCTGGAATCAAGTTGCCATCTGCTAGCATAACCCTGGTTCTGTGTAAAAGATGCAATAAACAGATTCCATTTTTTTTTTTTGAGACATGCCATCTACCTTTTCTGGTTCTGGTGACCAAATCTGTGGTGTATGGCCTCACTAACCTGCCTGATACCCTAGCTCCCAGAATTTGGAAATACTCCAGTACTTGCCTTGAGGGTGAGCAATGAGGGAAGCAGCTTCTAAACGTCCATATTCGTTGTAGGGTCTTGGGCAGTGGTCGGTGGGCGCTCTGAGAGGGACATTTGCATAGCTTACATGCATCTGGATTTGAATTTGTTTACTTGGAGATACTGAAGGCAACCCTTGGTACTTTTGCTGGTGCTGGTAGGATTCCACCTAATGCTATGAAGCACTGTTGTCTGCTCATAGGCATGTGTGCTGCCTCTTGTCTGCCCCCTGTTCTGGAATATCTTTTCCTCCCCTGGTTTGCCCTGGTATATTGATCCCCGAGACCCTCAGTGCATCTCCATTAAGTGATATTACTTGAGAGAGTAATGATGAGTCTCCACAGTGCACCAGATACTCAGCACACCTCATCCAGCCCCTTAGTCTCTGCAGCAAATTTATCAAATTGAAGGTATTTTTCATTTTACAAAAGAAACTCAGATTAGAATTTTGAAAACCTGGTGTGGGTTACATAGCCATGAAGTGGCCGAGTCTGAATGCATCCCATGACTGACCCACCCGAGAGCCTGTCTGTTAGCCCAGATGTCCCACCACTGTCCTGTGGACACCTGTCGACTGTCCTCATGCACCTGCTGGCTTTCATCTTAGACAATGTCCCCATCTTCTCCTGGCTGCAATGGGCATCCAGTCCCTGGGGATGTGAGTATCTCACCTTCTCCAAGTGGAAAGATGTAATTTTCAGTCAGCTGTCAATCCAGTGCCACCTTGGTTAATCACACACACCTAGCCGAGTCCTGAGATGTAATGCAACAATCTCTACTCCCATACCAAATATCCAGAGGAGAGTCGGGTTCCCAAGTACATTTTGATCTACACTTTTAGTTAAATAGGAGTCTTATGGCCTCTTCAAGGTAAGTGCACATCTTTGTCCTTTTCTGGCTCTGCAATATTCCTATCATATGGAGAAAGCACCTAGTAAGCCATCTTTCTTGCTTCCTGTAAAATACTCCTGAAGATCAAACACATAAGGCAGACCTTCACCATTTTACATGGGTTTCACTCCGAAGTATCCACAGTCCTACTCCTAATACCACAAGGCTGTGCAAGTTATATTATCACTGAAGGGGTAATGATTTCAGAGGGCGATAAAAGACTCCAGACAGTAAGCAAAAGTGTATGCTGTCACGTGGATGTACTTATTATATTAGGAAAATTCCGAAAGTCCATTTGTACATCATTGTTGGGAACACAGAACACATCTTTCCATATACATTGTGTTTTAAATTCTAGAAAAATTCCCAGGATGGCACATAAATTAAAAACCTGTGAAATCCTAATGTAACTGCTAATGGTATAGGAAGAATTAATTTCATCTAGTTCCATTAGGTAAACCTTGTGTTCTAAATGTGAACATTATTTTGAGTAAATTATGCCTACCCTTGATGTAAAGATCATTAATATATTTCAAGCCACTTGGGTTATTATATTTTTCCTCTCCAATATATTTAATTCTTTCATTCCATTTTAGAGTTTTTTCTTTCTTTTTTTTTTTTTTTTTAAAGATGACTGGTAAGGGGATCTTAACCCTTGACTTGGTGTTGTCAGCACCACGCTCAGCCAGCGAGCGAACCGGCCATCCCTATATGGGATCCGAACCCGGGGCCTTGGTGTTATCAGCACCGCACTCTACCGAGTGAGCCATGGGCCGGCCCTGATCATTAATATATTTCATGCCACTTGGGTTATTATATTTTTCCTCTCCAATATATTTAATTCTTTCATTCCATTTTAGAGTGCTTTGCCTATATGTAGGGGTTGGTGCCCACCCACGTGGATACGTTCACTACATGTTACTAACATATAACACCTGAAATCAGTCTGTTAAGAATGATACAGAAAGATCTGAATTGGAGCTTGTGTCTGAAACCACTTGTTTCCCTGCCAAAGTCTTATTCACACATCTGTGCTCATGTTGTGCTTCTGCATCTATTGTGTACACTCAAATCATGTGGAGATTTTGTTCAAATGTAGGGTCTGATTCAGGGAGTCTGCTGCAAACCTAGATATCCTGCATTTCTAAGCAGCTCTGAAAAGATGTTGATGATACTAACTTGCAACCACATAGGGGTATCCAGGCCCTAATCAACTGACACGTAGGTGTCAAGTTTAACCCAGGACTTAGCTGTTCTGGAAAGGGAGTATCTAGGTCCTTGATTTACCCACATCCTAAAAGACTCCTGAGGAGAATTTCCCCTACACTTGTCAAAACCATATTTTAGGACTTGCCACTCAAATACACCCTGCACATTTGCTATTAATCCATCCAAATTTTTCTTGTCACATGAAAATTGAGAGAAACTTGATTTATAGAGATTACCTGGAAAATGCAGCAGTTTTATAATCCTCCTAATCGCACTGTGCTCTAATTCAGGATTAATTTCAGAGCATTTTCTTGCTGTTGCACTGCCACTGTTCACTGCTAAAGGTAGAGCTACCTATTTCTGGAAATTGGCTGTGATAGTTTTATTTGTGTTGGACAGCAGAGGCAGATTTCTAAAGCTAAGCTGGTCATGGGCATGCTGCCAGGGTTCCTTGGCAGCTCCAGACACAGAGACGCAACACATTTTTCCTTTGTGTGTTTTCCTTTCCTTCACATCAAATAATTAACAATCAGTTATTATGCACCCAGTACCTGCCTGTGGCTACATTTGACCATGGGAACAAAAACACAAAAGAGTAATATCTTCCTTGCCTTCAAGAAGCTCAATGCTTATGAGAAATTAAAACACATATAAATACAAGCCAAATGTGATACAGCATGAGAATTAGAATAGAGACAGTATTAGGTGTGTGCGTGTGTGTGTGTGTGTGTGTGTGAGAGAGAGAGAGAGAGAGAGAGAGGTTAAGTTGTAGAAAGTGAAAAAGAATTGATGAAGTCATTTGCTTTTATCTGCATTCAACTGAAAAGAGTTAGAAATAAACAGATGCTTTTGGAGAAAATATCTACAGAAACTCTTTTCATAGTTGGACATTTTGCATTATATTTCCTCCTTGAATTAATATTTCCATTTACTCTTTTTTATACAACTTTAGCATTTACTTGTACATGTTTGTGGGGTACAGTGTGTCCTTTCAATACATGCATGTGCTGCACAATGATTCACTTACAGTAGATAGCCTGACTTTGCACCCATTAGTCCACCCCTCTCCTCTCCTCCTCCTTCTCCTCCTCCCCTCCTGTCCTCTGGTAACCATTATTTTACTTTCTACTTCCATGGGAACCACTTTTCTTTTGTTCAGGTTCTTTGGTCATTTTTTAAATGGGTTATTTGTGGGGTTTTTTGCTGTAGAGTTGTTTGACTTCCTTACATATTCTGTATATTAGCCCGTCTTCTGATGTGTAGTTTGCAAGCACTTTCTCCCATTCTGTAGGTTGTATCTTCACTTTGTTGATAGTGTCCTTTGCTGTGCAGAAGCTTTTTAGTTTAATGCAGTCACATTTGTCTAGTTTTGCTTTAGTTGCCTGTGCCTTTGTAGTCTCATTCAGAAAAGTGCTGCCCACTCCCGTTTCATGCAGCGTTTTCCCTGTGTTTTCTTCTAGTAGTTTCATAGTTTGGGGTTTAAACTTAGGTCTTTAATCCATTTTGAGTTAGTTTTTATGTGTGGTGAGAGATAGGAGTCTAGTTTCAATCTTCTGCATGTTGGGATCCAGTTTTCCCAGCAGCATTTTCCTTTGTAGGAAAGAACAAACTTAATATTTTTTATTACTGTATTTATCCTTACACAAAGTAATCATTTTTTGTGGCCCTTTACCAATTTCTTGCCCCCCCCCACTCCCCATTCCCCTTTTCTACCTCTGATGGCCTCAGCTCCATTCTCTCCTTTTGAAAGTTCAATCAGTTATTGTGGTTGCTGTATCTTTCTTTCTTTCTTCTTTTATTTGTTTATTTTATTTTATTTTTTAGCTCCCACTTATGAGTGAGGACATGTGGTGTGTCTCTTTCTTTACATGGCTTATTGCACTTAACATAATTTTCTTTAAGTTTATCCATGTTGCCATGAATGGCAGAATTTCATTCCTTTTTACGACAGAGTAGTATTCTATTGTGTATATATACCACATTTTCCTTATCCAGTAGTCCAACAATGGATGTTTAAGTTAGTTCCAACTCTTGACTAATGTAAATAGAGCTGCGATAAACATGGGAGTATAGGTGTCCCATCAACATGATAATTTCCATTCCTTTGGGTAGACACCAAGCAGTGAGATTGCTGGATTGTATGGCAGTTCTATCTGTAGTTGTCTGAGGAACGACTTTACTGTTTTCCATAGTAGCTGCGTTAATTTACAGTCCCACCAGCAGTTTAGGTGGGATCTCCTTTCTCTGCATCCTCCCCAGCATTTGCTATTCTCTGTCTTTTTGATAATGACCAGTTTAACTGGTGTTAGATGGTATCTCAATGTGATTTTGATTTGCGTTTCCCTGATGCTGAGTGATGTTGAGCATTTTTTCATATGTTTGTGGGCCATTTGCATATCTTTCTTTGAGAAATGCCTATTTAGCTCCTTTGCCCATTTTTTAATCAGGTTACTTGTTTTACTGTTAAGTGTTTGAGTTCCTAGTATATTCTGGATATTAATCCCTTGTCAGATGCATAGTTTACAAATATATTCTCCTATTCTGTAGGTTGTCTTTTTGCTCTGTTAACTGTTTCTGTTTCTGTGCAGAAGGTTTTTAATTTGATATAATCCTATTTATTTATTATTTCTATTGTTGCCTGTGCTTTCAGGGTCTTATTCATAATGCGTTTGCTCAGTCCTACTTCCTGAAGTGTTTCCCCTATGTTTTCTTTTAGTAGTTTTATAGTTTCAGGTCTTATTTTCTTTGTTTTTGTTTTTGACCAGTAAGGGGATTGCAACCCTTGGCTTGGTGTTGCCTGCACCACGCTCAGCCAGTGAGTGCACCAGCCATCCCTATATAGGATCCAAACCCACTGCCTCAGCACTACCAGTGCCGCACTCTCCTGAATGAGCCTTGGGGCTGGCCCTCCAGGTCTTATGTTTAAGTCTTTAATCCATTTTGAGTTGATTTTGGTATATGGTGAGAGGTACAAGTCTAGTTTCACCCAACTTATAGAACCCATTTTTCCCAGCACCACTTACTGAAGTGGTAGTCCTTTCCCCAATATATGCTCCTGTTGCCCTTGTCAAATATAAGTCAGCTATAAGTATGTGGGTTTATTTCTGAGTTCTCTATTCTGTTCCATTGATCTGAGTGTCTATTTTTATGCCAGTACCATGCTGTTTTGTTTACTATAGCTTTGTAGTATATTTTGAAGTCAAGTAGAGTTAAGCCTCCAGCTTTATCTATCTATCTATCTATCTATCTATCTATCTATCTATCTATTTATTTATTTATTTATTTATTTATTGCTTCGGACTACTTTGGCTGTTTGGGGTCTTTTGCTGTTCCATATGAATGTTAGGACTGTTTTTACTATTTCTGTGAAGTATGTCATTGGTATTTTGATGAAGATTGCATTGAGTCTGTAGATCACTTTGGGTAGTATGGACATTTTCACAATGTTAATTCTTCCAATCCAAGAGTAGGGAATGTCTTTCCATCTTTTTGTGTCCTCTTAAACATCTTTCAGCAGTGATTTTTCATCATTGTTGTAGAGATCTTTCACTTCCTTGGTTAAATTGATTCCTAAGTATTTTACTTTTTTGATGACTATTTTAAATGGTCTGGCTTTATTGATTTCTTTTTCTGCCTTGTTTGTTATTTATTGAAGAGGCTGTCCTTTTCCACATGTGTATTTTTGTCAGCTTTGTCGAAAGTCAGTTGGATGTCAATGTGTGGGTTTATTTCTGGTCTTTCTATTCTGTTCCATTGGTCTGTTTGTCTGTTCTTATGCTAGTAACATGCTGTTTTGGTTACTATAGCATTATATGGTATTTTGAAGTCAGGTAGTATATAATGCCTCCACCTTTGTTCTTTTTGTTTAAGATTACTTTGCCTATACAGGTTCTTTTTTCTGTTACATACAAATTTTAAGATTTTTTTTTCTATTTCTGTGAAGAATATTGTTGGTATTTTAAGAGGGATTGTGCTGAATTTGTAGATTGCTTTTGGTAAGACAGACATTTCAATGATATTAATTCTTCCAAACCATGAACATGTGATATCTTTCCATTTATCTGTGTCCTCTTCAGTTTATTTTAGCTAATGTTTTATAATTTTCATTGTAAAGGTCTTTCACTTCCTTGGGTAAATTTACTTCTAGGTATTTCATTTTCATGGTAGCTATTTTAGATGGGATTACTTTCTTGATTTCTTCTTATTTTATGCTATTTCATTATTGGCATATATGAATGCTATCGATTTTTATGTGCCAATTTTTTATCTTGCCACTTTACTGAATCCATTTATTAGATGTAGTAATTTTTTTGTGGAGTCTTTAGGGTTTCTATGTGTATAATCATGTCATCTATGAATAGGAATAGTTTGACTCCCTCTTTTTTGAGTTGGATGCCCCTCATTAAACAATAACTCCCAATTCTCTCCTCTCTCCAGCTTCTGGCAACCATCATTCTACTTTCTGACTCTATGAATTTGACTACTCTAAATACCATATATGAGTTTAATTATACAGCATTTGTCCTTTTGTTACAAGCTTATTTCACTTATTTTAATTCTTCTTTTGCAGAGCATTCATGCAATGCCCAGGTTTGAGAAAGCCTGACGTAGCCTGTAAAGCAATATTCTTAATTGCCTTTTGTCAGATATTCACAGGAATGTGTGATTGCCTGAGAAGGTGACTGATTGCAGGTCACATGTGGCAGACAGTGGAGAATTTCATCAGCTTGGTGATTTGTGGGGAGACAGTAGGCGAGGTAGTCCTGTCCTGCTGTTTGTATTTAATTTAGCAGGAGAGGTGGGGCTGCTGAAATTCAGCCACTGGCTAGGGCTGGCTATCAGAAGATCAGATTCCATACTCATGTGGTAAATTTCAGAGTCCCTTGGTTGTATCCGCCTGCTGCTGGATTTGGCACCTGAAGCTCAGTTGCAGGCAGACTGTCTACTCCAGCTGCCAAAAATGGGCGGGCCGCTCTGTGCTGGAGCCCAGGCTTGTTAGAGAATCCCAGTGTGATGTGCTGCCTGGCTGTCTGCTGAGAGAGAGCGGTGAGTGCTTCCTGGAGGCACACTCTCCATAATGTCTGGAGACTCTCACCTCCACCCACCCTTTATCACAGTGATGATCATGATGATCACGCCAACAGTGGTGGTTGATCTTTTCTGGAAGAAAGGACACATGTGGACTCATTCTCAATACCACAGATGCATGCTTTCCTCTTTATAAACGACTATAGTTCACTCAAACAACATGCAATGAAGTCATGTATTGTGCACCAGGATGAACACATTCTTTATGTACCTGGCCCATCTCTCTTTTCTCAGAAGGGAACTGCTTGGTGCCAAGGCAATTAGAAACAACGACAAGGGCCAGGTACTGAATGCTTCTGTTGAGTCATGCTTAAGCTGTTATTACTTCAATAAACCTTAATTAAGAAGGGAGAATAGAAAGTCATCTTTGTGGTGACTTTTTTTTCTGCTCTAAACTGATTTCCTTCTAAGTGCAATGAGATTCCTCATTTACTTCCCCATGATGTACGTAGAAACTTTTGGAATTACTTCTGACCATGTTTCTCTTTGACCTCTCTTAGTCAGTTACTCTCCAAGTCCATAGTGTCTTCCTGCTCAGTGTATCTTGTAGTGACCATTCTGTTATTTCCCGTTTCCCATATCCTGTCTTTTCATTAGACTTTGGCAATAGCTTCTAAGCTCATATGGTACTCCATCCTCCACCTCTTTCATTACATGGCTAGTGGGGTTGATCTTCCTAGATGAGACTCTCTTCAAAACTTCCATTGCCTGATGTAGTTAACAGGTAATACTTAAATCCCTTAACCCATTTTAAGGGGCCACCATGAGAAACTGTTACCTGCCACACAAACCCACTCATGTGATTTTTCTACTTTAACCCTCTCATAGCAAAAGTCATCATATGCAAATTTATTGTCTCCTGGCTCTTGTGACCTCAAAGTCAGCCAGAGTTGCAATGCCTTAGTAGAACAGCCACGCTGAAGGTTCATGCAAACATTCTGTTTACCTTCCATCCACTTGTAAATACAAGAACCTTGTGGCTTTTTCCACTTCTTCCTGTACAAATTACATAGTCCATGTTTTAATTTACCCCACATTACAAATTTACCAAGTATTCTTAAGGTTTGGCCAAGGTCATCAGTTTTCTTGCCTAAAATATCAGTTTCTTTGCTGCCTCCTCCCAAAACATAAGCAATGCTGCTGTTGTTTTCTATTGCCATACTTCTGGTGTCAATTTCCATATTGGTTAAGACATTAGTGAAATTCCTATAAAAGAGAGATCCAAAGATACAGCAGTTGAAACAAGACAGAGTTTTATTTCTCTCTGACCCTATCCAGACTCTGTATATTCAGGCTCCATTCCATGATGCCATTGAGAGATATTATCTATAGGACTGTTCTCTTTCTCACCAACAGGCTTCTTGTTACAGAGTGGGCATTTTATTTCTCATTCAGCCCCATCTCTTGGTGCCTGACCCTATCCGGGAAGACTTCCACCTCTAGCCTGACTTAACCTGCTCTCAGTTGTCCCAACAAAGGCTCACTGTTTTAGCTCTCTGTGGCAGGGGAGGTGGAGGGGGCTCCATTTGGAAGAGCTGACCTCTGCTGACTTAGCTGAGATCTATTGATGCAGACGTCTTCTTCTCTGGGCGTTTTCCTACCTCCACATTAACCTTCATTCCATCTGGTAACCTTTTCTTATGCATTGTGTTTTAGGGGCTCCATTTGGAAGAGCTGACCTCTGCTGACTTAGCTGAGATCTATTGATGCAGACGTCTTCTTCTCTGGGCATTTTCCTACCTCCACATTAACCTTCATTCCATCTGGTAACCTTTTCTTATGCATTGTGTTTTGAGGTTATAGATTTTTCCTTTAGATTTACCAAAGATGACACTTGCATTTCTGCTTCTCATTTCTCTGATTGTTTGATGGTGATTTCCAACGCACAGTGTTCTGAGAGTCAGATGAGGACAGGAGTAAATTATCTCTTTGGCGTAAAGGCAATTTTAAGCATCAAATGCTTTGCGGCAGTGAGGCGATCATGTATAAAAGTTTAAGCTGAACAAGAACAGAATAGTGTCAGGTACCTTCCACCACATACTTTTAATTTTCCTTATTTTTATATGTGATCAAAGAAGGAGCACCAATTATATACTGGACAATTTAGATATGGAATCTCATTTGATGTGCTACAAATATGAAAGACAAATGGAGAAATTATGACTTAGCAAAGTTAAATAACTGTGATAGTCAATTTTATGTGTCAGCCTTACTGGGCCATGGGGTACCTGGACAGTTGGTTAAATTTATTCTGGGCATGTCTGTTAGGGTGTTTCTGGATAAGATTAACATTTGAATTGATGAGGCACCTGGACATTTGGCTAAATTTATTCTGGGCATGTCTGTTAGGGTGTTTCTGGATAAGATTAACATTTGAATTGATGGACTATGTAGAGTAGATTGCCCTCCCAATGTGGATGCGCCCCATTCAATCCACTGAAAACATGAATAAAAGAAAAAGGCTGAGTAAGAGGGAACTTCTGCCTGACTGCTTAATTTGGAACATCGGTCTGTTTGGCTTTCAGATTTTGAATAGAAAACTGGCTGTTCTTGAGTCTTGAGCCTTCTTGCTTTCAGGCTAAAAACTTACACCATCAGCTCTCCTGGGTCTTATGCATTCAGCTTGGAACTCATGCCATGGGCTCTCCTGGGTCTCAGGCCTTCAGATGGGAACTCACACCATTGGCTCTCCTGGGTCTCAGGCCTTCGGATTGGAACTCATACCATGGGCTCACCAGGGTTTGGGCCTTCAGACTGGAACTTACACAGTGAGCTCTCCTGGGTCTCAGGCTTTCAGACTAGAATTCACACATGGGATCTCCTGTATCTTGGGCCTTCACCCTGGAACTCACACCAAGTGCTATGCTGGGTCTTCAGCTTGCTGACTGTAGATCTTGGGACTTCTCAGCCTCTATAATCACATAAGCTAATTCCTTGTAATAAATCTCTTCATATGTATGAATGGGACATGAAGGAATATCCTAAGGGATGGGAGTGTCCAATATTTTTATGGGAGTGTTGGCTACAATAGTACAAAAATTTGCCGGAATTATTTGAGCTCTACTTTAAGATTCCTGTATTTTACGGCACTCAAATTACATCCCATTAAAGCCCTGTTAGCATATTTTTAAAAAGTCTCACAATTAGTTAAGGGTAGACGCTGCATTCTAACAGATTTCTGCATCCTTGACTGCCAAAGTTACAAATTTCAGCTCTTGCTTCCTACTGTGTCTTTATATAGATAAGCAGATAGATATAACAATATAGTCTTATGTTTAGGGTTATTAGGACTTGAAGTTTTTTTTGTTCTCACATGAAATGGCAACAAGATTGCTGAGATTTATTTTTTTCCTCTCTTCTTTAAGTAACAGAACATCACTTCTCAATTTTCTACACTGCCCAGTTGACTGGCTTCCCTGTTTCATTTATTATCTCTAATAATTGCACATATCATATCAGTACATCCCATAATGGAAAATTCTCAGTGGCCATCATGGTAAGTCACACACTGATGGATGTCCTTGAACAGTGAGCTTTTCTTTCTAAATTCATACCAGCCATTTAACTCGAATGCATCATACACTTTTGAGGACTCATAGGTTTGAGTTTCTTGCATGCTACTCATATAGTCTTTGGACTTTGATGTCATAACTTTATAATTTATATCTATGTGGAAAATGGAGAAGTTGACCAAATCACAACATGCATAAGCTGTTGTATTTTGTGTGGCATGTTTTACTTTGTGTGCCATTTGGTGGTTTCCCATATGATTCTAAGCCAGATTCCTATTGATTTTCATGCCTTCTAGGTGGGTGGGGCCTTTTCTGGGAAAAAGTTTGCATGAACAACTAATCTACAGGAACTTCAGGGAATGGAAGGATCAGAAAGATAAATTTGGACCAGTCCAAAGCCATAGTCTTTCAAGAGAAGGCAATCATCAGTGAAGTAGTATTTCCTGATTCAAATCCGTCACCCAGTCTAGTGAACCTAAATGTATTTCCGTGGAGGAGGAACAAAGCAAGCATAAACAAAACAAAAGCAAAAAATAAATAAATAAAAGACGTCATGGAAAAAATAAGGGTCCTCCTTCCACTCAGTGCGCAATGAAGCTGGGCATCCCAATTTGATGCCTCAGAGGACATGGTGCAGATGCTGCCTTGGAAACCAGCACAGCAGTGCTCAAATGAGAGGTGTCTGGCAGTGGTCATGGGTAGGCAAGTGTCATACGTGTGCAATGAAATATTTTAGTGTGTAGAACGGCATGTGGAGCCGTGAAGGTAGCCCTTACTTATTTCTTGAAGATGATGGTACTTTCTCTTGGTTTTATTATCTTCTCATAGAGTTATATGGTATGTACTCAATAAACACGATGAAATCTACACATGTTTAAGAAAGTTATTCTATAATACTGGACTAATTTTCTGTTGGAAAAAGTTGGGAAAAATCTTCTGATTCTACCAAATATTGTTGACCTTTAGCAAATAGCTAAATCATTTCATATTTGAAATAATATCCTGCCAGTGTAGCTGGAAGTTTGTTGAAAGAAGCCAATAGTTTTGGCCAACAAATCAAACGCTGTGAGTACAGCAGAAATGGAATGGAAGATATGAGTTAATTCCAAATGGTCAATTCCAAAGTTGTAAATTGATAGCCAGAGTGTAACGTCTTGCTCTCAGGAATGGTTTAAATGAGATATAAAGGTATAGGCACAGTTCATTAGGGTTTGGGGAGCATAGCAATAAAATTTCTATGTAGAAATAATGTTTCCACTGGACTGTACCAAGATCCTTGGATTACTTTGGGGAAAGTGGATAGTTCCTTTGAGTTTCTTCCTCTATAAAAGCATGTGGGAAGAAGGCCTCTCCCTGCATAAGTTTCATATTTGCTAAGCCTTTCTTAATATAGAGGCTGCAGAAGATTGTCCACTTCTGCTTGTTAAAAAAGATGTTAATCATGGGCATATGATTTTCAATGTGAATTTCAAATGGTTTTAAAGATGAGTCATAAACAGAGTTATTTCCATCCTATTACTTTGTGGTAACTGGCATTATCCAAAACCAGGCAAATATTTTCTAAATGAAAACTGTATCTATTCAGTTTTCCTAATGGGAATAATTTGTGTATACAATAAGCAAAGACATTGATTTTCTTTTTAAATTTTGGTATTAGACTGGAAATTCTTTTTGTTCTTTCATGTCTAAAATTCTTAAGAATTGACTACAGTATTTATTTCAAAGATCACTATGGTGCCTGTCCAGACAGATTGGCTAGTTGTCTTTCTTTTACGTTCTCAGTTCACTCTATGATGTGAATTTATGGGTTGTTTAGTTTGTTTTGGACACAATTTTTATAACAACAGGAGCTCAAGCTTGGTTTTAACTGTACTTTTCGATTTTGGAAATTTCCCATCCTATCTTGACATTTTGAGATGGATGACTCTATGATGTGAATTTATGGGTTGTTTAGTTTGTTTTGGACACAATTTTTATAACAACAGGAGCTCAAGCTTAGTTTTAACTGTACTTTTCGATTTTGGAAATTTCCCATCCTATCTTGACATTTTGAGATGGANGTTTTAACTGTACTTTTCGATTTTGGAAATTTCCCATCCTATCTTGACATTTTGAGATGGATTTTAATAACTTACATGTGTAAACAATAGAAAATATAACTCATTTGTGACCACCGAGAATAATTGCAGGCACCATCGAGGTGTTGGTGGGAGAGTGGAGCCTTCTTTAGACTCTTGTATTTCCACAGGGAGAACATCTGTTAGCACAAAAGTGCCAGTCTCTCTGCACTCCACTCCCTGGTTCCTGTTGAAGAGACAGCTATACCTACTGTGAGTTTGGGAGAAGGAATTTGGCGTGCAAAGATTTGTTTTTTCCTTCCTTTCCTTCACTTCTGGGAGGCAGTTTGCCCAGCAAGAACATGTGTTCTGTTCTGATCCTCTTTGATCTAAGTTTTACAGGGTCATATCCTCACACCATATGGAGGATCCTGGGATCATTTAGCATTGCCCTTGGTTGGGTAGGAAATTGAGATATCCTTCCAGGATTCGATTTTAGCCCATCTTTGATAAACATCAAATATGCATCTTATAATCTAGCTTTTTTTGGCAGTGAAGGTGATGTTTAGCCGTCTAACTTCCCGAATGCTTGGCAGAAGAAAAAGGAGTCTGAGTGGAGAAGGCACAAATGCTAAACTGTGGCACGTTGTCTGTGAATCTTGAGGAATAGACAGGGATTAGAATTTGGGGACCACGCCCACAAAAAGTAATTGAGGCTTTGGGTAGGGGTTTGGCTCATGGCCTCAGGCCAAGTAGCTTTGCTACAGTTTAAATTTTCCCTTGGGTGAGTCACTCCAGTTTTGGATATATTAACCATAGACAATGAAATATGTTTATAGTGACAGGTTACCTTAGGCCAAATGAAAAAAAATGACAGCCTCAAGAAAGACACCAGCCTTAAGCATGCATGTGTGAGAATCAACAAAGATATGGACCTCAGGATTTAGGTAGAGGCAGCTTCACCTTGAATTCCACGGGCCCCGGACATGCAAAGGTCTCTATACAGTTACTGGGGGCTCGAAGACTTCCAAGTCATTATACATGAAGAAAAGACTTGGTTCCAAGAAGATGTATTTATTTTTCATATACAGGATTTTCAGATATTATGGAGCCCAGATTTAACAATCATTTGGGTTTTTAAAAAAATTTTTATAGCCAGGATTTCCTGCCAGGACTTTAAATTGAACCTAAGCTTAATTGTGACACTGCATATATGCAGAAGAGCATAAGTATGTGAACTTCACGTTTAAAAAATTGTTGAGGCCAAGCTGATGTTGTCAGAAGAATAAAAAGTGGCTGCAACAACCTCTACTGCATTTGTACTTGTTTTGCACTACAGTCACCCGAGGAAAGTGTGGAGGGCAAATCTCTTGGATTCTTGTCTTCAGGTCAGTCACAACTTCTTAGCACCATGTGGACTGAGTTGGCTCTGGGTTTGAATATTATTTCCATTCATAAAATGACTCTGGATGTCAGAACCCAATTGTAGCATCACCTATGGAAAGGTGGTAGATTTGAATGAATGAATGAATGGAATATCCTTTCTATAAAGTGATTATGTTACCTTGATTGAAGGAAATAAGAGAAACTACTTAACTTGGTCATTGCAAACCCAAATATGGCAATTTAAAGGTCTGTGTCTGAACAGTTCTTTGGGAATCTGATCTGCTCAGCAGAACAAGGAGCTGGAGAGTTTCAAAACGTATGCTTCTCGCTTGCTATCAAGATGGGAACAGCGAAAATGAAAATGAAGTAAAGGAAGGTGGATAATTTAAGCTGGAGGAAAGGAAGAATTTATTTAGGAGAAATCATGCTTTTAGGGGATAAATTAAACTTGTATAAAATGGGCAATGAGATCAGGAAAGTGGCCATAGCCAGAGAGAGTAGAAATGGAACGGAAAGAAAGAAAACGTGTCTGAAAGCAGACGGCAGTGACTCTCTAGAAGTGCAACCAGTGCCAAGGGACCCTGACGGATGACCTCTTATGGCCACAGTTGAAGAACTCAAGTTATGAGTAGTTAGGGAACCCCCATTAAAGATTGGAGCCACTATGCCAAGTGGGTGCAGCAACCTGGACAGGACAACATAAAACCCTCAAGGCAATATTCTGTATGTTCTAGAGGGATGGAGCTGTCGTAAGGGAACGTGCATATACTGCCTGTATCCTACGGAAATATTCCATAAAAAGGTACGGGTTTTGGACTCTAAAGGAAGACATGGCAAAAAAATGTGAAAATTGTAAAAATAATTATTTTAATATTTTATTCATAATATGTAAATATACTATACATATAACTAACAAAACATTAATTAGTGATAGATGAAGCCCAGGACCGAGTTAGAGGTGGGGGTATTGGGAGGAATTAAAAGGAATTTATTGTTGAATTGAAATGTGTTGATTATACACATGTAAGGGGTACTGAGTTATATTTCAATACATGTGTACAATGTGTGGTGATCAAATCAGGGCAATTAGCATCTTCATCATTTCTTTGTTTTTATGATTTCTTTGTGATGAGATCATTGAAGCTCTTCTCTTCCAGCCATTTGAGAACATACAATAAATTATCATTAATTACAGAGACTTAGCACACACTTAGCACAGCTAGAACTTATTTTTCCTATCTAGCTTTAATTTTGCAACCCACCTTTCCCTATCCTCTTCCCTCCCCTTCCCAGCCTCTAATAACCATAAATCTGCTCTCAATGTCTATAAG
>NW_007728900.1:520003-522121 GCF_000696425.1 Galeopterus variegatus
ATCCTCTTCCCTCCCCTTCCCAGCCTCTAATAACCATAAATCTGCTCTCAATGTCTATAAGATCAACTTATTATTATTATTTTTTTAAGCTACCACATGTGAGTGAGAACATGTGGTATTTATCTTTCTGGACCTGATTTATTTCACATAACATAGTGTCTTCCAGGCTTATCCATATTGCCACAAATGACAAGATTTCATTCTTTTCCATGGCTGAGTGGTATTCCATCATGTACATATACCACATTTTATTTAGAGAGGATATATTTTAAGTGGGATTACCCATTTGACGAAAGTGAATGGGAATGAGACTGTTATGAGTAGTATCTGGTTTTGCAGACCTAGACATTACAAATGTCATATCTCAAACCCTGGAAAACTCCTCAAAAATAAAATCAGAACACTTAGAAAAATAGTCTCGGTCAGAAAGCAAAGGAACATATGAAGAACTCCAATTCCACGATTAATGCTAATCCTTCTTGAAGGAAGATGATTTCTGTGCTTGCTGTGCTCTGATAAACTCAGCTGGCTTTTCCAGAAAGGACAAAGGAAAAGCAGAGGAAAACAAAACGTTAGAATCTTATCCCACTGATGGAGAAAAAGGCAGAGCCAAGAGAATGGCTACTCATAGTTTGGAACATTCAAAAGCAGAGAAAACACAGTTATGAGTAGAACAAGACAAAGGATGCAATTTCTCACAGACCATTAGCCAAATAGCTCCAAAATCATCCTCAGTGATTGCACTTAGAATTCTGCCAAGGGTATCTCCAGGACACAGCACAAAAAACCTGAATCCCAGTGGGGGTGGTTTAAACATGTGAAGCTTTTGGAGTGCACAACAAGAAAACAGTACAAATTTAAATATTTAAAACGAGGTAAGAAAAATGCAGTTATTTAGACTGAGAATAGAAATCACAATAAAATGCAAATTTTAGAAATCTTACAAATAACAGAAACATCCTAAAATCCAGAATAAAATAGGCGCAATAATATTTCAGTTAAGAACTCAAATATCCACTCGTAACACTTTTTTCCATACATTTTATTGCTCCTTTATATGACAAAATGACATTTTATAATATGACAGTCTGTAAAGAGAATTCAGCAAAAATTTAGTCTTCTAGCATGGTTAATTACATTTTTAAAATTACTGATAGCTTTAAATAGTTTCTTTTGCCTTTAATTTTAGAGATTGTGTCAAATTTAGGAAAACGTAGCAAATTTCTCTTATACGTGTGTGTGTGTGTGTGTGTGTGTGTGTGTGCGCGTGTGTATGTGCAGTAAGATTGAAAGAAATTTCTACAAGCTAGCTTCTCATTCCATCCAGTTTCAAATCTTGTTTCTCCTGTATTTCAAACATACTTGTTGGGAACATAGAAATTTTCATGTAGAGACAGAAGAATTCCTGGAAGCCATTCCTATGCTAGGATGTTGCAGTGGGCATAAAAATGCCCCCTCCCCCCAGTATGTTCGCCTGTCCTAATTTCCAGAACCTGTGAATATGTTAACTTCCACAGCAAAAGGGACTTTGCAGATGTGATTGAGAATCTTGGGGTGGGGAGATTATCCTGGACTGTCCAGGTGGGTGCACTATAATCACAAGGATCCTGGTCTGCCAGGAGGCGTGAGGATGAAAGTGGAGGTTGGAACAATAGGGGGCCATGAGCCAAGAGAGGCAGGAGGCCTCCAGAGGCTGGAAAAGGCAAGGAAACAGGTTCTCCCCTTGACTCTCCGGAAGGAGGGCAGTCCTATGACTCCGTTTGGATTTCTGACATCTAGAACTGTAAGATAACAAATCTGTGTTGTCACTACATCTGTAGAATTTGTTACAGCAGTAAAAGGAAACTAATATAGCTGGCTAGCAATACCTTAAGTATAGAAAAAATTGCTAGGCCGGCCCGTGGCCCACTCAGTAGAGTGTGGTGCTGATAACACCAAGGCCACGGGTTCGGATCCTATAAAGGGATGGCCGGTTTGCTCACTGGCTGAGCGTGGTGCTGACAACACCAAGCCAAGTGTTGAGATCCTCTTACCGGTCATCTTTAAAAAAAAAAAACAAAAAATTGCTGAAATCCAAGAAAAATGTTCCACTAAATTGAAACTAAATGTTATCCCAAC
>NW_007728900.1:522867-523648 GCF_000696425.1 Galeopterus variegatus
AAAAAATTGCTGAAATCCAAGAAAAATGTTCCACTAAATTGAAACTAAATGTTATCCCAACTCATCCATCCCGCAACATGCACTTGGGTGGTCTAACCCTACCCTACCTTAATGTGAAGGGTAAAACTATGGGGGAGAAATGGACACCAAAGACACATAGAGATCTTAATTCAGTGAAGTGAAAGTTTCTGACTTTTCCAATTATTACAATAATGTGGGCCGGGTGAACTGAACACATTATTAGGGCCCATGGCCAGGATTAATATTAAGTACATGAAGTGATTCACTCAAGTCCAAGGTTGGATCCTATTTAACATGTTGATATGTTGTTCATTGTGGGACTTTTTGCATTAATTTAGATCTTAAAATAATGCATTAAGATATCATTTATCTGGATTACTTGCTTCTTTGGCACTCCTTTAAATTTTGACTAGCACATAACATTCAATGCATTGACTCACAACACAAGGTGGGGGTCCATTGCTAGACTGAGGCCACTCTGAAGGCAGCCTTGTTATTCCAGAGACACGGGGCTCAGAGGGCAACGTGGAAATGAAAGGTGGGGAATATGTCTGCAGGAGGGGCTGATGACCAGCTTGGCACCTCTGTCAGTCTGCAGATTTTAGAGGATAGATGTCTCAAATCTGCATCCTTGAGAAAAAAAACACAGCATGCAGATTTTGAATATGACTGGACGTTCTTATATTTGTTCATCAGTGAGTTATTGCATACACATGTGTATTCCCAGACCTCATGTGATACACAGTCGTACACGTCACAC
>NW_007728900.1:524678-528148 GCF_000696425.1 Galeopterus variegatus
TATGCACTCAAGTAGTTTCGAGAAAATGTGAATCATTTAGCTAAAATTACCATAGGGGGGCAGAGCCCGTGGCGCACTCAGGAGAGTGCGGCGCTGGGAGTGCAGCAGCACTCCCGCCGTGGGTTCGGATCCTATATAGGGATGACCGGTGAGCTCACAGCGCTCACTGTCTGAGCGCAGTGTGGCCGGTCTCAAAAAGGACAAAAAAAATAAATAAAAATAAAAAATAAAAATAAAATTACCATAGGTGATAATAGTAAGATTACTCACTAATATTAAGTAAGTTTTATATTCAAATTTGATTAACTTTATTTTTTGGTGAATACAATAAAACCATTCATATGTTCTTTCCCTATTTTTAAGAAAGGTAAGTTTTTTGAATGCATCCCACTGCAGTTTGTGGGTGTATATGTGTATGTTGGTAGTGGGGAGAAGACATTATGTGCACGTGTGAGGGTCTGTGTGCAGTCAAGGACTTTGGGCATGCACTTTAGTTTGATTGGAATTTGATCTTTTTAAAATTCAGGGTGAAAAATAAAATGCAAGTTTGACAAAGAAAGAGAACAAAAGGCATTATAAAAATTAGAGATTGTCAAACACGTCCTCCGTTTGGATATAAACTCACGACAACAGTGATTCAAGCAGACAGGTCTAAATTGATTGGTTTGGTTTCAGATTCCACCAGATTGTCCAGACTTGGAGCTCTTTGCTTGTCAGGCAGCCTGTTTGCTAAGTATCAGACATGTTGAAAACCAGAAATCCTTTCCCAGTGTCTAGTTCAATCAGTGTAACAAATCTGTATTCCACAAGTCCAGGTCAATAGTTTTAACCCGGCATCCATGGCTAAAATTTGAACCTAAGACCCGAGTGTTTTTCATTACTGCACTTCTATTTCATATCTCAAGGATCCTCTTTTCTGGGGCATTCCACTGCAATGCCTTCCTCCGTTCATGGCCGGTCCCCTAACCGTGTGTCAGGATCTTATCTGGTATCTGTTTGTGGTTCTCAATTCAACATCCTTAAGGACTTCAGAGTCTTAGAGAAAAAGTTTTCCCGTCATAACATTCAGAAACTTTAAACGGTTATGAATCTAAATAACATCACCGTTTATTTGAAAAAGTCCAGTCAAGATATTGAATATTATTATGAGATTCTTTTATGCATTGATTGGTATGTTAAAGACAGAAGAGTGACACTATTTTCATTTAGTTTAGCGGTTCATGTTGCCCTTTTGCCCTGGCCAAGATTTGCAGACGTTTTTAGAGAGGAGGGTGTTTAGGGGACCGCCATTCCATCCTGTCGTGTGCAGGCAGAAGTCAGACTCCCAACCTGCGCACATCCCCACTGCCCTGCCTCACGGTGCTCATCAGGACACACAGTGAAGGACCTTGGTGTGTCATCGATGGGGAGTTTGACTTTTTAATTTTTGATGTTGCTTCTTCAGTGTTTGCTCCATTGGGTGTTCCAGAACTTTTCCTGCTTTCTCGGTGGTGCAGGAGAATCGTGCCTCACCCTGTCTTGTCAGGTAGAGCACATCACCAAGGCTGCTAGAGCATAACATTCTTCAGAATGAAAGAGACTTTATTTTTGCTATCTGCTGCCATTATTTTTACTCTGATCGTTTTACTGTTGGGAGAATT
The DNA here is from genome assembly GCF_000696425.1 of Galeopterus variegatus. Classification (NCBI taxonomy): domain Eukaryota; kingdom Metazoa; phylum Chordata; class Mammalia; order Dermoptera; family Cynocephalidae; genus Galeopterus; species Galeopterus variegatus. The sequence goes on from NW_007728900.1 coordinate 526,319, forward strand.
TGAGACAGGAAGTTAACATCACTTCCCGATTTGTATCACTCCCTTGGAGCACGGGTTTGGGGTTAGAGTTCACCAGTGAGGGGATCTTGCATGGGATTTGGGAGGTGGAAGTGAAGTAGAAGACATTATTTTCAGAAGATACTGGCAGCAATAGGCAGCACCTGCAAAGAGCTTCCCCCAATCTCGCAGCTCACCATTGTGATTAAACCTCACATGTTGCTAACACTTTTAGCAATTTTCCTTTCTGGATTAAACCCAGACTCAACCACACAGTCACAGAGCTCTGATAGTTTCCTCAACCACAGTCAGACAAACTGTGGGCTCCGAGATCATGTCCCTTCTCATTTAGGAAAACAGAAGAGAGAAAAACAAACAAACAACAACAACAACAAAAAACAAGCAAACAAACAAAAAACCCCACCTCCCTAAGTAGCATTCATCTCTCTCACTGTCAAATGCACAATGGTATAAATTCACCTATTGATTTACATTTCCTCCTGTTGTCTACCTTACTAGACTAAGGTTCCAGAGGAAGCTGGCCAACTTAGTCACATCTAGTCTAATAACACTGTAATTAATAAGTAATGTAGCTCTGGGATAGGGTTGCCTGACAGGACACAGGATAACTAGTTAAATTTGAATTGCAGAAAAACAATCAATGACTTTTAAAAAGTATAAGTATGTCCCAAATATTGCAGGGGGTAACAGAGTTATTCGTTGTTTATTTGTAATTCAAACTTACTGGGTGACTTGTAATTTTATTTGCTAAATCTGGCAACCGCAGAGCATTTTGATTGATTGCTGAGTGCTAGTCTTCTTACTTCCAGTTTCCTTCCTATTCCTTCCCGCCAATCCTCTGTGTTACAGGGGGCCATGATCCCGCAAATACATTTCCCAGTCCCTGGAGCCTCTGAGCATGGGTGCTGGGTTAGAGATTACCAGTAAGAAGAACATGCATGAGATTTGAAGGGAGAAATGAATTTGCATGAGATTTGGAATGTTGGGTTCTTCCCACAGGAAGCACAGGCAAGAAATCAAAGACCTTGAGCTACCTCCCTTTTGTTTTAGCAGCAGCAGCAGCAGCAGGTTGCTGCCCTCTCCCACCCGGTGCCCAGGCAGTGTGGTTGTAGTGGAAGCCACCCCAGCAGCAGCCTGTGGATCAAGGCACGTGGAGGTTCTGGCTTCAGCAGCCACATGAGGAAGGCTGACGGTTTCAGGCTCCCGCGTCCTGAAGCATCAGCACCACGGGCTGCTGTATTCCTGCAGGGGGTAGTCATGGTTGAATATTCCTGGAGCCTCAGTGGGCAGTCACAGGCTCTGGGTAAAACCATTTTCTCCTTCACTTATTCCACTTAGGGATGGTAGAAGCTTACTATAGTTCATCTCTGAGCAACCTTACCTTCCCATTTTACCTTCTTCTTTGTCTCTGACCCCTTTATAAATTATTCATTTTAAATAAGTTTGTTCTGTTTGAATGCCTAGATTGGTCCTGTCTTCCCACTGGACCCTAGCAGGTATAGTGAGCTAACTCTGACCTCATTCTCAGCATCTGTAGTCATGGAGAGCCTCTCGGACAGATTTTGATGCCCTTCCCCTCCCCTGCCACCTGGACACAGGACAGGGAAGGCACCAGGGACAGTTAGTGACTAAAAGAAGTTTTAGGTAATCTAGTGGTTTTAAAATCTTTTACTATGGCTTACATAAATCCTAAAATTATTTTCTTACCTTTGAGGAAGTTCCCAACACCAGGAATGAGCTTGAATAAGAATTATATTCATTTTGGTGACAATAGGTTCCCTGGGAATTTTTTCACTAAGGCATTTTTTTTTT
>NW_007728900.1:528708-537316 GCF_000696425.1 Galeopterus variegatus
TTTTTTTTTTAAATTTTCCAAGTGCTGAAATGGTTTGTCAGGTTTATTGATCGTTCCTCTAACACTGCAGTGAATTATATCCATATCTGAAGTGGAACACAGGAGATGCCCCAAGGTTCTTGAAAATGTTTTGTAATGATCTAGAGTAAGAACCATGTCTAATGGAAATGACAGGCATAATTTATTTATGAAAGCAGAGATGAAATTCAACCTTGACTACACATTGGATATTTTTTTCCACAATGCTGTGGAACTCTAATGCTTATGAGGTAGATAAAATTGTGAATTTTGACTTATTGTTCAGAAACAGCAGTTCAACTCTAAACAATAGAATTACTCAACAGCTGTGTACAAATGTATAATGAAGATAATAAGATATATTAATTATTCCCTCAATCTACATAAAACTGTCATTGCTTTTTATGGCAAGCTTGACTTTTGTTCAAATAGAAATGCAAAACTCATGCGTGCCTTAAAAGGCAGTGATCGTTTAATGTAATTCTCACATGCAAATTTCACATATGAGATCCACATGTGAGTCATTTTGTGTGCACAGTACAGCTCTAAGCATAATGATATGTAGAAATGTGTACACAGGATATTGGCAAAGAAGAGTCTGGGTGAATAAAGTATTAAGTGATGTGGTATGTGACAGGTGGGATGTGTTCTGCATCACCTGAGTCAACACCAATCCCAACTGGTAAAATGAAAGATTAAAAAACAATATATTTGCTGCATATCAGAAAGTAGCAATTTTACTTTGCGCGCTTTGCTGGATAATTTTACATATGTACTCTGGTCAACATTTTATCTGAAAGCCAGGACAGATATTATGCAGGACAGTTAAAATGCAGACTGTGAGGTGAAGCTCACCTGCCCAACAGCGCGCACCTGACCAGGAGCCGGGTCTCCCAGCGTGGGTGCCGGCACCTCCCTGCTGCTCTTCTCCTCACACCATTAATGAAGTACATTTTCTCTTATTCAACAGCAGTTTTCCTGTTAAAGAAACATGACAATTGGGAAATAAGCTTCTACATAATTAACCTCAACTAAGGCAGTAAACCCTTACTCCTTTTTATCCAAGTTGTATACTTTTTGTAAATTTATGCCTTTTCCACAAACAAGGGGGTTTGAATTTCTCCCTTATATTGTCTCAGAACAAATCAATATAAGATAAAAATGCTTATTTCCCAAAGTCTGCAGAAAATGTTGATATTATTGGAATTCTAAAACCTGTAAATCTCTCCATTAAAGGACAGTGAAAGGCAAAAACCAAAACCAGACCAAAACCAAACAAAGCCCCCAAACCCAAAACCTGGTCACACAAGACACTGCCGTGGAGCACTTTATTCTTTAGTTGTATATATTGTGTCCTGGGAGTTTTAAACATCTCTCCGTGACCCTAACCAAACCAAACAAAGCCCCCAAACCCAAAACCTGGTCACACAAGACACTGCTGTGGAGCACTTTATTCTTTAGTTGTATATATTGTGTCCTGGGAGTTTTAAACATCTCTCCGTTATCTCCCTAAGAAAGTCCTAAATTCTTAGCTGTCCTTTGAGGATACAGTATTGTCCGGTGCGTTCTTTTCCAGCCATGGTCTTACATCCGCTGGACTCACTAGCAATCAAGGTCTTGTGTTGGTCCTTATAAATACATCCCAGTTTTCTACCTTATAGTGCTGATGCTCTTCCTTCTGGTTCCAAGTCCCTACCTGATACCTCTGTCTGCTGCAACCCTTCATGGCCCCATTCAAACGCCGCATTCTCCACAAAGCCCTCATTCCTTCATTGCACAAGCCTGACTGCTCTCTCCGTCTTAGGATTATATAGAGCACTTTCTCCGAGCCCTTTATGCCACTCATCCTCTACTGTTCAAGATTGCTTTCATGAATGTACTTGTCTATAATATCTATTTACTAAGCTGCTAAAGATTTTATGTATCTTGTTTCCAATCATCTTGACAATCCTGCCAGATAGATACTATTATACACAAAAAAGTTCCCATAACTTATAAGAGAGCGTATACGTGCTAAGCTTCAAGTCCTATCTGACCTAACCCTACCCAGCCTGTTGCTACTACACTGTGCTGAGATCTCAGTAATAGTCATAAGTCTCAATGACAGTCTCCAAAGCTATTTCTGTCCTCAGAGCTTGTAAGTGAGCCATGGACTCAGGCTCCTACCAGTGACATGAAGCAGAACCTTCAATAGAAGTAAAGCTGCAGTTCTGTCAACCACAGGGGCAGAACTAGTTCATTCTGACAGCAGCGAGGGATTTGAGGTAAGCTTAATAAAGGAGATAACATTTCAGCTAAGCCTTGAAGGAGAAGAGGGCTGTTGACAGAGGAGAAGACAGAAGGGTATTTCAGGGAGAGAGCAGTGTGATTAAAGCCACAGGCTCAGAGAGCAGGGTAGGGTCATTGGAAGGAAGGGGGCTGGTGTTCAGGACAGGGAATAAGTTATGAAGCTGAAATAAAGGCTAAAGCCCCACTTGGAACAACCTTGAACACAACTGTAAGAGAGACAGTATTTGATCGTTATGTAGTGAGAAAGTATTTTTATTTTCCAAGTGCTGAAATGGATTTTTAGCTGGGAAACTGACAAGCTCAGAAATTTGTTTGAATAGATTTACTGACAGTACTGGCGGATGTAGCTGAGGTGATCATGTAGGTGATACACATATCTACAAATGTGCATTTAAAAAATACCTAACCTATCACTCAGAAGTTTCCATATGTGTCCATTTGTACAACCATTCTGACCAAGTTTAAGGTAAAATGTAGGTATTGTAGAACATACTTCCAAACTCATCTCAGAGACAAATTGCTCTGAGCCAATTTCTATTTATTTTTCTGTTACATTTTTTTTCTCAAAAAAAAAAAAAAGCTTGATATCATCAAAGTATTGGGACTGATTTAGAAAAAAATCATCTCACATGGTTTCTGAAAATTACAATGTAATGTATAATAATTAGAAAATGTTTTTTATCAACCTATTAGTTTTCTGTCTCCTTTAGCCATCTTTTGCTTGCTGTCTGCTGCACAAATATTTCATGTTTTTACATGGGGAAGGTCAGGGAAGTCGTAACAAAGGGGCCATGATAAACACTTCCCTGCACCATAGAGAACAGCCCTAATTGCGTGTGTTAATGACTTGCACACTTTAATGATTTGAGAGCAAACTTAACCTGGATGTAAACAAGATGCCAATTCAAGTTTTCTTCCATCTCATCAGTCTTCTGATGACCTCTTATAGACGGTCTGTCTTTTAGATAGAAATCAGATCCATAAAAACCGTATGCATCATTGGGGAAAAAAGGTCTCATGGTGTAACATACATTGCCATAAATCATATCTTGACCAAATCCATCCAATTATCCTGTAATAACTCATATATATATGTATATATGTGTATATATATATATATATATATAGAGAGAGAGAGAGAGAGAGAGAGAGAGAGAGAGAGGAGCTCAAAGGGTCAGGCCTCTTTGGAACCATTCACTCACTGCTGCAAGACCTAACTCACTAATGTGTTTCCCCAAACACTTAACTTCTAGATGGGTACAGATCTCAGTTTTTAAAAGGGAAGGGGAACTTAAGTAGACTCTGCTGGGGAAAACATCAATAAAAACTTGAACCTGAAAGCTTTTGAAATCATTTTTCTTTTCTTTTTTTTTTGTGAATTATAAGAAGTGTGAGATGTCGAAAATATGAAGGATCATGCATAAGGAAATGAGAAAACATTCCACCTAAGACTCTGAGGGAAGCGTAAATGATCTGTCAGCTACCCAGCAGGCAGGAGAGTTGATGTTTGTGAGGACGCTGCAGAAATTATAATGCACGCTGCTATGCAGGATAAGCTTGTTCTTATTCAAATTGTAAAACAGCAACCTCATTTTCTATCTCAATAGAGTCCCTCTATTATGATGATTATACGTTTTATAGATATAGAAAGACTTTAACATGATCTTTAATGGTCCACTTGGGTGGGTCTGGCTTATGCCTTCGCTTCATTTCAGAATCTGAGAAGTATATTTATTTATATTCATCAGCTTTGCTTGGCTCCTTTTCTCTTAAGAACCCAAGGTGCTCTTGAGAGATGCTGCATATAATCAGTATGTAATGCCTTTTAAACTAGAAGAAGGAGGCAGTCAAGGAGAAAGGCAAGTAAATGAGGAATAAAAGGCCTTGAACATAAAAGTGAGTTAGGTTGTACAATGCTACAAACTTTGCATTCCTTGTGCAATTTTGAGTGAACTAAAAACATTTTAAGATCAGTAAGACTGAACGGCAATGGGTAGAGAACACCAGCTATTTGATTCCTGGGACTTCAGGACAACCCTTACCTCCAAGTACCAGTGGCATCATTGTTAATATAAATGATTTCTCAGGTGTTTAAAGTAGAGAACACCAGCTATTTGATTCCTGGGACTTCAGGATAACCCTTACCTCCAAGTACCAGTGGCATCATTGTTAATATAAATGATTTCTCAGGTGTTTAAATCTAGTGTTGACTTCCTTGAACCCCAGACATTCTAGAAACTCCCGTCCTATTTTCTCAGCAACTTTCCGTTCAGCACCTTTTCCCCACCACCACACTGACACCAGATTCTTGACCGCATGTCTCCTTCCTCTCCTTAACCATTCAGTTTTTCCAACCTGCGTCTTGAGAGCCTCGTCCTCCTGGTTTCTTGTGCCTCTTCAGCTCAGCCTCTTTTCATTTCTATTCCATGCTTTTTCTCCAGAATTCCATGTGTCCCATTCTGCTATCTATGTCCTGCTGAATGGTCCTCTCTCTGTCCTCTGTCAATTCACCTGGAGCCCCTTCGTCATTTTTTACTTTACATCATAAAGTTTGTTATCCCCCCACTAGGTAGATTTTTTTTTCCCGAGTCTAGGTGACCATTCTCCATTCTTGATACCAACCTTTCCCTACTGTAGGATCCTCTGCAAAAGTGGCAGCTCTGGCTCCCTAGCCCTCTTGCCAGACCTCTGTGTTTCTAGGGTGAAGGACCACGCTACTGAGGTTTCTTTTACAGAATTCTGAGAGGTCCTGAATGAGGATTGGCATTTTCTCATTCACAAGATCCTGATTTCCAACTGGAAACCAGGGAAGCCCCGGACTGAATTGTGCCCCCCTTCCCCATCTATATGTTCAAGCCTTAACCCCCAATGCAATGGTATTTCGAGATGGAGCTATTGGGAGATAATTAAGGTTAGATGACTTCATAAGGGTACCCAGTCTTCATGATAGGATTGGTGACTTTCTGAGAAGAGGAAGAGAGAGGAGATTAGTTTCTCTCTCTGCCATGTGAGGACATAGGGATGTGATGGCCACCTGCAAGCCAGGAAGAGAATTGAATTCCACATGAGGAACTGAATTGGCTGACACCTTGATCCCAGAATTCCAGCCTCCAGAACACTGGGAAATGAATGTCTGTTGTTTAAGCCACCTGCTCTAGGGTACACTGTTACGGCAGCCCCAGCTGACTTAATACAGAAAACTCAAAGCACAAGGTCACTGTTTCATAACACGGTGTCCCAGGAGAACGTGTGTTTCCTGAACACAAGTTTATAAACTGAAAACGCTTCTCAGTCTTCCTTCTTTTCAGGATATTCTAAAACCAAGTGAATATGTTCCCAAATTATTTATGGTAAACGGGGGAAAAATAGGAGGTGATTTATATGCAAGGGACAGAAAACCTACACTGAAAATTTAGGGAGTAGTGTTTAGTGTTTGAAAGGGTTTTGTACTTCATAGATTTTTGTAAATTTGCAAACACAGTATTCATGAGGTGAGAACCATCACTGGTAAATACTGACTATCTCTATAGGCTACAACAAAACAATTATGTTAAGACATTTTTCCCATTTTTCAAGTCTGCCTTTAAGAGAGTATAAACATGTAGAATTTTATAATTAGCTTTTTGGTCACATGATTAAATTTAAAAATGCTTTGGGCCTGGTGTTGTAGGGAGAGATATCTTCTTACTGGTAGTAACTTATTTTCAAAAATTAACTTTGCTTTTCACTTGCAGAAAACAGATAGGTCTTAAGTACTTGGTTTTCTGGTTGACTGAAAGATCCAAAAAGAGGATTGTGCTATAATTGCTTGGTATTTTCTTTAAATGAATTTTAATACTAGTTGAATGTGCGATCAAAGAAGATTTAGCTTCTTCCAAGCAGAACAGTACTTTATTCCTAACCCATTTTAATCTACTCCAAGCAATTAAGCCTGGAAGAGAGATGAGCCCAGGGCATTAGCTACTAATTAGACAGGAGAGCCTGTGGAATATAAAATTTAATGCATTTTATCTCTGTTATAGGCACCCAAGTTAGAATCACATTTTTATTCAAAAAAATTCTTATAATCTCATAGAATGTTTGGCATCCAGAATATTTGTCCTTGAGAGTGATTGACAAGATTCTCAATATCATTAAAAAAGCAATACATAATTGTTTATATTGTATTTTCAACAGCAAGACTGAATCCCAAAGTCCATTAGATTTCAACGATTGTAGTTCTCTAAAAATATGAAATAATTTCTTTGACTTCTATTTTAATTAGAGTGAAATAGAGATGTCACTTTTTTTTTTTTTATAAATTTGGCTCAACTATGGATAGCCTAAGAAAATTATTATTTCTTAAAGTTAATAGGAGATGGAATGAGATATATTTAAAAGCTATTTCTAAAACTTTAGCAAAAATTCCCAAGGACTTAATCAGGAGATAAATTTGGCTCAACTATGGATAGCCTAAGAAAATTATTATTTCTTAAAGTTAATAGGAGATGGAAAGAGATATATTTAAAAGCTATTTCTAAAACTTTAGCAAAAATTCCCAAGGACTTAATCAGGAGATTTGTTGCACAAACTTTCCGTGTAAAGGGGATTGAGAAAGATTCCAACAAACTCTTCCAGGTGTCGTGACTCACACTCTGTGAACGCAAAAAGATTTGTGACAAGTCAACCGATTTTGAAGTGCGTTTGAAGTCTAATGTGCTTTACTAATGACTACAAAACATCAAATGGAATCGTCCAGGCAAAGCAAGTTATATGTTTGAAACCAAATGCTTAGGAGAGCTCTCTGAGGCATTAGCATCTCAGATGCCAAAAAGAAAAAGGAAAAAGGAAAAAAAAAACTCATTTCATCTGATGCATCTCCTATTTGCAAATAGCTATCACTGATACTTAGTAAAGGTTTTAATCCTTTCTGAAAACCCAAATGGGGAGGAGAGTAAAAATATATGTTTTAGGCAATGTTCAACTCAATTCTACAAATAAACGTTGCTTCTGCTCTGGGTGGAAACATCACGTCAGGCAGCAGATTAGGACAGAACAGGCCTTTCCTTTAAGATTTTTCCATGTGTCTTTGGGCAGAGTTGCTGGGTTATCAGAGAGAAACAACAACTGTCGTGGTTAGCTTGTTTCCCCAGAAGATGTCTGGAAAGGCAGCCGCGTGCCTGTGAACCATGCTGGCCTGGGGCTGTACTTGCTGTGAGCCGATGCACCTGTGTGCTGGACCCACTCGCCCTTCTCACCCGTCAGCCATAGCTCTTGGGGACCCGGTGCTTGGGTAGGGGACTAGGGACAGAGGCAACAGGGCAGTAGAGGCAGGAAGAGGACAAGAGGTAGAGGTGGTGGACACACAGGAACTTGTGGCTACTGACATCCTTGGCAGACACAAGGCCTGCGATCGTGGCGGGGGAGGTGGGAGCAGTGGAAGCTTGGCAAACCCAGAGCAGAGGAGGCACATGTGGCAGGAAAACTTGAGAGGAAGCTAGAGATGGAGAAGCCACATGCTTGTCCTCTGGAGGAGGACAAGACGTGCACAAGAAAACTGGAGAGGGAAACGTTGGGAATTGAGAGTCAAAGTGGGGGACCATGGACTTTGTAGTCAAACAGAGTCTGAATCCTGATGTTGCCAGTTCCTCCTTGAGGGGATCTGGGCCAACTTGCTTACCTTGCGGGCTTCAGGGTCCTCACTACACAACAGGGATAATAATGACCACCTCGCAAAACTAATGACCGTTATCCACGCACAAGGTTGAAGGCATCGTGTCAAGGGGTGGTTAAGATTATGGGGTTTGGAGGCTGACTGTCTGGGTGGGAATTCTCAGTCCCCCCACGCCCCCAGCCCCAAAGCTCTGTGTCTTATCTTCTCTGCAGCAGATGACAAATATAGAATGGGGACAGTACTGTTGTTACCCCATGGGCCTTAATAAATCATGAATATAAAATACTTAGCATGGCAACTTTCCCACTCTAGATTTGGAATATATTTTATCTGTTAGTAGTGAAATAAAAATGATTTCCGAAGGACCACAGGAAATTATAAATAAGGGAGGATGACATTCAAAGGGATCCCCATTTTATTTATCTATCAATATTCCATAAGGATTTTATAAAGAAAAGACTAAGAGATTAAAAGACACTTCTATCTTCCACCAATAGCACGGTGGAAATGATAAGAACAGACAACTGTGTAGATGCTGTATGTTTAACTTCAAAAAGTGCCGCGAGGGCCGGCCCGGTGGCACACTGGATAGTGCGCCGCTTGGGAAGCGTGGCGGTGCTCCCGCCGAGGGTTCGGATCCCACATACA
>NW_007728900.1:537810-539283 GCF_000696425.1 Galeopterus variegatus
GGTCTGGTACGGGGGCAACACTGAGGGTTGCGATCCATTGCCGGACATGGAAAAAGACAAAAGACAAAAAAAAAAAAATGCCGCGAGTCTTTGTGCTGATAATTCCTGTTAGGAATGGAAATATTCTGTTGAATTAGGAAATGTGGATTAAACGCCTTCTCTGTGCTTAGCTCTGTGCTAGAAACTAGAGATACTAAAGCAACGTGTTCCCCCTAAGGGAGCATATTCCAAACCGGAAGGGTGTCAAAGCATTCAGAACAGGAAGGCAAGAGACAAGAGAGCTATTTGCCGGCCTGTGAAGAGCTGCTGCGGGGAAGACACTCACCTGTGCTCTTCGCCAGCTCTCTCGCTCCTTCCCCGTGGTGCAGGACCATGGACAGGACACACACACAGGCCAGGACGTGGCAGGGCTGTGGGGAGAAGGGAGGCAACTGCGTTCTCAGCCTTCTCTCCTCTCTTGCTGCTCCGGGCTTGCTCTTTATCTTGTGTCCTAGTGAATGAAGTGCGAGAGGGCCGGTGGGCAGGGCAGAGGCCTCCCAGACATTAGCTCACCTGGGAGGTGTCTGTGTCAGCTAAAGGGCGACCTATCCGTGTTCCAGACTAATAGATGAGACTGGACAGCATGATAAGTCCAAACCCCCCTTCTTTTCCCAGACTCCTGTGTCCTTTTTCTCTGACACAACAAAGCAAGAAAATTGGATCTTCAATGTGTACTATTTAGAGTTGTAAAGGTAACTGTGTTCACGCGCTAGGGCTGCCTTGACAAAGTACCGTAAACAGGACAGCTGAAACAGCAGAAAGCTATCGTCTCACGGTTCTTGAGGCTTAAGATTTAGGTGTTAGCAGGGAGGGTTCCTTCTGAGGGCTGGGAGGAGAGCGTATCTCATGCCTCTCTCCTGGCTTCCAGTGACTTGCTTGTAATCTTGCCATTCCTCAGCATGCAGAAGCCTCGCTCCAATCTCTGCCTTCGTTTTCACATGGCCTTTGTCCTGTGTCCCTTCACATTCGGTGGCCTTGGGTACATCTGTCTCAGTGCCCAAATCCCCTTTCTTCTGAGGATACTAGTCATATTGCATTAGAGCTCACCCTATTGATCTCATTAACCTGATTACTTCTGTACACTGTCTCCAAATAAAGTCATGTTCTAAGGCAATGGGGGTTAGGATCCCAATATATGAATTTTTGATATGGACAATTCAACCTATAACAGTAACCAATATATACACAGTCTATATAGTGATATAATTATAAAAAATAATGGGATAAGGGGAAGAGGGAGGTATTATAATATAAGCAAATTTCATGTGTCATAACAACAGATCATTATATAAAGTTGATAAGTTACAAAATAGCAGTAGAAATGTATCCTTTGATGATACAGAGGTAATTATTCAACGAAATGAAAACAGACAAATGGTGATGACTTTTCACACTTGAGTGTTGGAACTGGAGTTGGAGAAATTGAGTTCAAAA
>NW_007728900.1:539834-541873 GCF_000696425.1 Galeopterus variegatus
AAAACTTCTGGATCTAATTATAAAATCTGTATTTTAGTGTTTGTATTAACAGAACTCATGTATCTCTTCTCAAATTGTACCTACCTTCTTATTCAGTGAAATTCAGTCTTTAGTGAGAACTTCAGGCAAAATTAATTAAATCAACCAATTTATTAATTAAAACAAGGAACTTTCTATGAAAAGCAACATGTTCAACTCTACCACCACGCGATGCCCAGTGTATTCGTTTCCCATTGCCGCTGTAACAAATGATCACAAACTTAGTGGCTTAAAACTACATGAGTTTATTATCATACAGGGATGGAGGTCAGAACTCTCACTGGGTGGAAATCGAGGTGGTGGCCGGGTGTAATTCCTTCTGGATGCTCTAGGGGAGAAATGTTTCCTTGCCTTTTCCAGCTTCTAGAGGCCACCTGCATTCCTTGGCTTGTGGCCCCTTCCTCCTTCTTCAAAGTAAGCAGAAGAGCATCTTCAGATCTCTCTATGACTTTCACTCTATCCTGCCTCCCTCTTTGACTTACAAGGGTGCTTGCAATTACTGATAGTGTCTCACTTCAAGACCCTTAACTCCATCTGGAATGTCCCTTTTGCCATGTAAGTCAACATATTCACAGAATCTAGGGTTTAGGATGGAGACTTAGGGTGGGGGGGAGCTGTATTCTCCCTGCCATACTCAGTAAAAGAGAAATGCTGTGTTAGGTTGGATATAGGAAAAAACAGTGGAAGACAGCAAATATTGTGTTGAAAAAAGTCACTGGCTATCCTCCCACAGTTTTGCCAGCAATGCTAGTGAACTTGTTTTCCAATGGGGACCATTTATCAAGTCTCCTGGTGAAGAAGAATAGAATGTGGCAAGATCGAACTACTGATCCATCTGACCTTGGAAATCCCTGGAGGGTTTTGCTCAGTAGCCTTATATTGAGGTGGGTACATGATAATTATTCCTCTAAGCCAGAGGACAAATGATAATTGATGAAATTCCAAATTGAAACTGTAAGCATGTGTCGTTTAATCAGTTATTTATAACCTTGCAAAACTTTACACGGAAAATCTTTGAGTTTTAGTTTGCATCCCTGCTAAAATGAAGCAATTTAAAATGCAGACACTGACAGAATAATTAAAATGAAAAAAAAAAAAAGTAAACAGATTTAAGGAGACGGGGGAAAGAAAAATATGAATGCTGAGGGTATCAAATAAGGAAAAACCATAGTGCCCAGTGGGCTGGATTATCTATATGGCAGAATTAAATTGGGCACAATTGATCCCTGCTGCCAGAAGGGCACTAATTTAGATTGAAATGACAAAATCAGTGAATTTTCCTGCTACTTACAATGCTGTCCTTGAGCTATAGATTCAAACTTAGTGATAAGTCAATTACAAAGGAAATAATTTCTAAATTAAATCATCTGTATATGAGTCCTATGCAGACACTTATGGGGATAATTACATGTAATTTGATGTCAAAATAAGGCAAACCAGGAAGTTAAAAGATGCCTATGGTGCTTTATGTTTCTAAAATAATATACTACAGCATTTTTTCTAATTAAGATTTAAATAGGAGAATTATATGTCCCGACTTACTGCTTTCATGTTTATTTCTGCAAGAGGTAAAAACCTTAGGATTTATAATTGAAACTATTACAGAATTTTATATCAGCAAGTACCAATGCTGTCAGTTGCCTGATCTTAACCAAAATAAAATTCATGAAAACATTTCCATGGTTTTTATCCTAATTATACCAATGTAGGAAGAAAAATATTTCTTAATTTCTCCCAGGTTAGTTTTTATAGATAACAAACATTTAAACATAAAAGGAAAACGTGCTCTCTACGAAGGACTAATTAAACATGTAGTGGTAAATTAGGGAATATTTTGTTTCAAGTGAGTGAACCCAATGCTGGTCACCTGAAGAAAGAAGAAAGCCCTTGATTGCTGTGATTGTGAGAGGCACAGGGAGACACAAGATCCCAGTGGATGTCGTCAGGAGAGATCTTCTGTGCTCTGTTCTTTAAATCAGCCGTGTTGACTTGATACGTCA
>NW_007728900.1:543297-545329 GCF_000696425.1 Galeopterus variegatus
AGGACAAGATCTATTAGTTTTCTGTGTTTTTAGTTGGTGTCAGGCAACGTATTAGGTCAACTCCATTTCTCCCTCTTTTCACTTTCTATGTGTTGGAGCGTTTGGGAATCTTACCCTTAGCCTACTTGTTCTGTGCTCATGAAGCAAATTAGGTCTGGTACACAGAATCCTCGGGTCAGCACAATCTCAAAATTGTGTCTCCATCAATCCCAAGATCTGGACTAGTTCACACCTTCAGCATCCTTTGCATGAAGGACAGGCCAGGCCACCTAGACCAGGTATCTGAGATGACTTGACATGCTCGAATTACAAATCCTCCTTCTGGCCTTCCCCCAAAGGGCTGGTGGGAGACTGAGAACTACAGAAGAGAATAGACTGCATCTTAGATTTGTTCTGAGTGGATTCTAACCCCCAGGACCTAGAATGCAAATCAGTTCTACCAGTAATTGGTAGATTCTGGGAGTCAGTTAAAAATGAAACTTAGGGGAGCAGTCATCTGGATATGTCTGAAAATCCACCTTATCCTTATTTTCCCATAGGATGGTGTAGCACTCGCTGTACTACAGAGAAATTCAAGCATTCTATACCATCCTAGTATGAACTAAAGGTGTGCTCAGTCACTTCCACAAATGACAACTCGTGCAACACTAGGTAGGTGTAAAAAAGCTCACAGATTATTTAGAGAATCTAAAATTATATAATTTTTTATTGTTAAAATGTTCTTTAGGGGGCGGCCTGGTGGCGCACTCAGTAGAGTGCGGTGCACGGCGGCGCTCCCACCGAGGGTTCAGATCCCATATAGAGACTGGTCTGCTCACTGGTTGAGCGCGGCGCAGGCGCGACACCGAGGGTTGCGATTCCGTTGCCGGTCGCGGTACAGGTGCGACACCGAGGGTTGCGATCCCGTTACTGGTCATGAAAAAACACAAAAAGGAAAAAAAAATGTTCTTTAGAAACAAAAGAAGAAGAGTAATTTTATGGTGGAGAAACCTAACACTTCATCAGCCAGGTGGTCAAGGTCGATGAAAACAGTGATGTCATATTGACAGTAGGTACCCTTGTTGTGACATGATGAGAAGGGCGCATTACTTCCGTGGTCTTCTTCCTAAATAGCCAAACTCCAGTCTAATCATGAGAAAAGCATTAGAAAACCCCAAATGGAAGGATGTTCTTCTAGCATCCCTCGAAGCTATCAAAGTCACTGAAAACAGACGTTTGAGAAAATGTCACAGTCTGAAGGAGACTAAAAAAAAAGACCATTAAATGTAACGTAATAGCCTGGATGGGATCCTGGAGTAATAAATGGACATTAGAGGAAAAGTAAATAAATCCAAATAAAGTATATAGTTTAGTTCGAGGGATGAAGTATGTTGGTACTTCAACCGCTTGCATTTCCAACCACTAGATTGTGACAACCAGACTATTGTTGCATTCTTCAAATCAAACAAAAGCCATAAAATGATTGCTGTCAGATGTTTAATTGTCCCAATTTTATCATACCCCATTATAAGTATTTCATTAGGCTGAAGACAGTAGAGTTCTTATTCCATAACCCACTGTAGCCCTCAAAAATACAAGTACACTGTGATACACCAATAGTTGCGTTTGAAATTTGAATGTTGAAAGAATGTATGTTTATTTTTAAAAATTTGTTCATCTTCCATGTCTCTCTTGACATATCTATACAAGCAGATTAAATTAATTCTCTTAAAAATATTCTGAAAATAAACTTACTTTATAGAGTAAGAAGTCTGTTTATTTTTCTACAATAACAAGTGTAAAATGTTACTTATGGGAATAGAATGTAATCTCCTTGAGGAAAAGGACCATTTCTTTGATTTCTCCACCCCATATTATCATGTTAAAATATTTGGTGAATTTTTGGAAACACAGATAAGAGTAGCATACTCCCAGTGTTATTGTTGTGAATCTGAAGGATGAGGCTATGGCTGAAATTCTGTAATATATAATCCTGA
Source organism: Galeopterus variegatus (assembly GCF_000696425.1). Classification (NCBI taxonomy): domain Eukaryota; kingdom Metazoa; phylum Chordata; class Mammalia; order Dermoptera; family Cynocephalidae; genus Galeopterus; species Galeopterus variegatus. Next base: position 545,274 of record NW_007728900.1, read on the forward strand.
AACAAATAGATACTTTGTTGACTTCAGGATTATTTTTTAAGATTCTTCATTGCTTT
>NW_007728900.1:546241-547807 GCF_000696425.1 Galeopterus variegatus
GCAGCAAATGCTGTCTACCATGTACATTGGGTGCTGACCTGAAAGCAGTTTGCTCTGCATGAACCATTATCTTAGGATCAGATCTATAAAACAGTATTAATTAACTTTTAGGGGTAAAATAGACTTGTTGGTGAATATACTCATAACGTATCAATATCAGGTTATTATTTTTGACAAATGTACCAGCCTAATGTAAGGTATTAACAATAGGGAAATTGGGGTATATACAGGGACTCTCTGCAATATTCTTACAATTTTTCTGTAAATCTAAAACTATTGTTACTAGGTGTTTAAGAAATGTTCTTCCGCATTCTCTCTCTCTGTCTCTCTTCCTTTCTCTCACTTAGAGGTGATTTCTCTCAACTTAACAGTGAGGTTCAACAGGAGGTGAGGAGTACAGAATGGTGACATAGGAAACCCCTAGCTATAAGGAGGAAAAGTTTAGGAAGTAGCTAGAACTTGAAGGACACGTTTTGTTTTATTTTTAAAATGAGTACATTGAAATGTGGGTTAACAAATAAGCATCAAAGGAAGAGGACAAAAGTCTGGAAGGAGAGTAGATAACATATCTAGTGAATATCCTGAGAAGTCAGGAGTCGGTGGGATCCAGAACTCAGCTTGGAGACATTAGAAAGAACATTCTTGAAATTGCAATGAGAGATAAGTAAGAAAAGATTGCCCCTTTTGCAGGTAAAAATATAGTTTTCATGCTAAAAAGTTTCAGTCCATGATCTCGTATTTTCTCTTTCTACAGAAAAGTACATAAATTGGCTGAGATTAAGGAAAAGAGTTAGGGGACCTAAGATTTAAGTATGAAAGCCTGGCATCTACCCAGTGACTCAGAACAATAGGGAAATGCGAGATGTAGTAAGTCGGAGAAAGACTCACATACCACAAGGGTTTACTCTCCCCATGTTTTGTATCTTTCTCTCTGATCTTCGGTTTAATTTGATATACTGGCTACTCCAGTGCTCCAGATGTGGCCAGTAGGGCTCCTGCACTCACAGATTCACTGGGAGGGAGGCATTTCTTATCTCGATAGAGACGGTGAAATGGAACAGCTTGGAGTTTGGGCTCTGAGACCAGACTGCCTGATTAGAGCCCTGGATGTAAACTTAAGCAAGTACTTTGTTTCTCGGAGGTTCGGTTTTCTCATCTGTAACTAGAAGAGAGTACATATCCACAGGAGGTATGATAATTAAACAATCTAAGGAATGTAAAACACGAAAGCTAATATTCAGCACATGGAATTTTGATGCAAAGATGCTATATGTACAGCACCGGGCCTCAGTAGTTGAAGACGTTAGCGGGACGCATGGAGAAATACAGGTAAGAGATGGATACTGTAGGGGAGAAAATAAAGGGGTTAAGGGACTGCAGATTGAAGATGTTGTCTGAGGGTATCAACTAAAGGAAAGGAACACTAGTGGCCAGAGATGGGAATATTTGATGTTCTATCTGAGATAATGACATCCCAAGTAATGACAAGGACTGAGGAAAGGTAGGGAATATTTGGAGCAGTCAATGCTTGGAGACACCCATGGGATGGATAGTCAAAACAACAAA
>NW_007728900.1:548289-554940 GCF_000696425.1 Galeopterus variegatus
GGAATATTTGGAGCAGTCAATGCTTGGAGACACCCATGGGATGGATAGTCAAAACAACAAAATCATAATGGGTCTTTGGTTTCATAAAGAAAAAGTTAAAAGAGGTGGAAGATGGAAAAAGGAACAATGTTCTAGGCATGACAAAGAGGGCTTCTGTCTTAGTCTGTGTATGATGCTGTAACAAAATACTTGAGACTGGGTAATTTACAGACAGCAGAAATTTCTTTCTCACAGTCTGGAGGCTGGGAAATCCAAGATCAAGACATGGCAAGTTCAGTCTGGTGAGTGCTGCTCTCTGCTTTGAGATGGTGCCCTGTTGTTGTGTCCTCATATTGTGGAAAGCAAAAGGGCAAAACAGTGCCTAGCTAGTTCCCTCCAGCCCTTTTGTAAAGCACTAATCCATTCAGGACTTAATTACTTCCCAAAAGATTCCGTTTCTTAATTACCACCACAATGGGGATTAATTTTCAGTATGAATTTTGGAGGGGGCACAAGCATTCCAACCATAGCAGCTACAAATTTATGAACAAACAGGAAAGATGAGAAAAGGGTAAGACATAGGAGGTGGTGACCAGAGAAAAGAAACAATACCATTGAGATATTACAACTGTAATCAATACAACATTAACATATTTTAACAGTATCAAAAAGAAATGAAATTATTTAACATAAAACCATATCAAAGTAGATTACTTTTTCTGAACTGGCTTGGTTCCAGATTGCCATCAAAGTAAATTATAAATTTACATATAGATGTCAAGGCATAATGTATGACTTTGTATATGGTGTTGGATTTATTATGGCTGACAAGTAATGGAACTGATAATCGTGCATTTCTGAACACTGGTGTATTGCATTTGAAGGTCAGTGTACTCATTTTTGCTTGGATTCGTGATTATGCATTAGAATGCCACTGGGATTCAGAGGGTTCTCTCTCATTTGCACCAAATTTCCCATTGTGGAAGATGCCAGCCATCAGAATAAGAGCATGTTTTACAGAGACATGATGTAGTTGCTAAAGCAGAGTGATTATAACTGAATTGTGGTTCTTTCTCTTGTAACTTGAGTGTACCATTTTGTGTTGAAAATGTGATAAAATATGAATCCTTTGTTTAATGATGGCTTCAACATTCACACATCTTATGACATTTTTAATCTTTCATTACATTTTTTGTTTCTTTTAGCTAATTGTGAACTTGATCTCAGAACTGCTATTTTTTTCTTTGTCTTCTTTTTAAAGATGGCAACCAAGTATGCTTCTCTTTTAAGGGACAAGAGTTTTGGAGGATGCAAAAGTAACTAATCTGGATGGCTCTGGCGTTCAAATTGAGCATGCATTATGGCTGGATGTGACATTTAAGAAGAGGTCTCATATATTGTCACAGTTTGCAAAGCTGTTACACAATATAATTGATTTAAGATCATGTCTTAAAAAAATGTATTTCCTTTTGGCTAATGGAATAATCTTGATAATATGGTATTGCAATTCCTTTTCTAAATAACAGAATATAGTTACAGAAAACAGAATCACCACTTTACTGCTAGAAAGTTTGTTTACTTTTTAGGGTTATTTTACCCTTATTGAATTCTCTTGAAATTGTAAGCAGCTGGCGACTAGATTTTGCTGAGAGCTCCAACTTTGAAAGCATGCTTGGAAAAAGTTCCGTTTCTTCTGAAGTCAGAGAATGGACCCCAGAGTAGTGGGGAAATACGCATTCTTCGTCGCCAGGTGCTTAGAGGCAAAGCGACTGGTTAGAGGCAAGTTGACCTCTGTAATTGACCTTTTCTCAATCATGCAATTCTAGAATTTCTATAACAACGACATGTGACCTGAAGACCCCAGTAGTTACAGAAGAAATCTGGGCTTTTAACCATCTGCTACCATTGACTCCAGTTCTATTCCATGACAAGCCATTTAACCTCTGATATAACATACACTACTCACTGGTAAGGCAAAGGATGTGGGTGAGGATTACTTAAACTTCAGAACTATAGATGAGAATAATTTGTGATGGATAATGCTTAGTAGATTAAAGGTGCAATGACAGTTGCTAATTCAGCAACATGTAAGCTATTTTAAGGTATCATTATTTAGGCAGAAGAAATTGATGTAGCTAAGGTGAATGTTGTTTGTACCTATACCAAATCTCTCATGCTGTTAACTAGGGGTTCTCTGAGGGTTGTCCTTGGACCAGCATCATCATCATCACTTGGGAACTGGTTAGAAATGCAGACTTTTAGGCCTCACCCAGAAACTACTGATGGGGTCCAGCAATGTGCATTTACAAACCTCCAAGGATTCTGATGCATGGTCAATATTCAGATCCACGCTCTAAACCAGAGGTCAGCAAACTTTTTTCTGTAAAGGCCTGGATAGTAAATATGATCAACTTTGCAGGCAATATACCTCAACTTCTCAGCTCTAACGTTTTAACCTGAAAAGTGCCATAGAAAAGAAATAAACGAATTGGCTGTGGCTGTGTTCCAGCAAAACTTTATTTACAAAAAGTGCAGCTGGACTGGGTCATTGTGACATGGTTTGCTGACCCCTACTCTAAAACCCTTCTTACTAATTTTAGGCCAATTGGGCTTGTTTTCTGTCAGTTGGTTAAAAGCACTCATTCACATATGACATTAAAAAAAGATCCTCTTTATTTAAAACATATGTGTATTCCTGAATGCAAATTGAAAACATGTTTCTTTATTATTTGGATTTGTAAGGCTGTTACGTGTATAAAGAAAAAATGATGTTTATGATAAAATTAATTTAGGGAAGATATATTCACTTTATTAAAATGTTAATATTCTTTTTGAATATCATTACTAGTACATAATGAGAAAAATCTTACCTCAGATTTTACTACATATTTTAGAACATTTATTGCATATCACAATCCTTGCATTACAATAAATGCATTTTAACATCTGAACTAAGCACAAGAGAACACCATATGTATCATCGCCCTCGCCATACAGCTAATAAATAAATGCTGTTGATTGTTTGAGAAATCAGGCATTTGAAGCTGCAGCAACACAAACCATTCATCATTACCGATGTTCCCGATCACATAGATGCTCTGTATCAGCAATTTGAACTTAGAAAGTGTATCAGTCAGAGTTATATGATTGTGCAAACTTCGATGACTCATTCTCCAATATTTTCATGTTGCAGCCCTGTGTTTTAATACACGTCATTTTCAATTTACTGCTAATGGTAGTTCAGTAAATTGTTTCTCTCAACTGCTGTACAGTGTTTTGAATTGGTGCCATCGTAGGTTTCTTTTCCTCCATTCAGTCTAGATACCTGTGCTTATTTCTAAACCTCCTCAACTGCCACAAAGGACCAGGAAGCAAAATCTAAGCCACTCCAAGTGGTTTCAAATTATTCTTTGATAGGTTTTTGGAGTAGAGTTTGATGCGATCTCCTGGCTTTTCCAGCCACAGCAATTTGGCCAAGTTATTCCCTTTTGGGCTGTAATACTGTTTTGTCAAACACAGAAACACTAACATACACAGTTCACACTTGTGGTTTCCAGAAATTTTTTAGTACAGGAAATTTTCTTATAATTACCTTTTTTCTAAACCCATAAAAATGATTTAATAATGTACCACATGTGAATTTTAATTCTATATTGTAAATATTTGCACGTGTAGAATTTTTTAGTACAGGAAATTTTCTTATAATTACCTTTTTTCTAAACCCATAAAAATGATTTGATAATGTACTACATGTGAATTTTAATTCTATATTGTAAATATTTGCACGTGTATATATATGCAGTATATGGTCAATGTAAACCATTTTCTATTCTCTTCCATTCCTTAAAATTAAAGCCAATTAGAAACATTTTAAGTGCATGATGTAATTTATTGATAAAAGAAATTTATTTCCTACTCTTCTATAAATTTACAGAACCCAGGATTTTTATCAAATACATTTTGAATATTTTATAGCACTAGCATAGTCTTGTACGAAGAAGAAATCCACTGTAAATATTTGCTGAGATACTTAGTAAACAAATGGCTTAATGGATGAATCAACCAATTAAGCAGTGTCTAAGTTTAGGAGAAACTCTTGTCTTCAGGAACATTAGTTAAAATGTGCTTTAACTAAACAGCCCCATGCAACTGCTCCAAAATGATAGATAATTGTCGTATGCCCATATATGAAAAATGTATATATTAGTTTATAGTATGTGTGTGTGTATATATAGTTGTACTTTTTTTTGCAAAATTACTGTAAAAGCCCATTTCATTATAATAAAATTTCTATTCATACTAAAACCAGAAAAACAAATTATTTCTATCCCTATTTACTTCAAAATTTAAAAATTGTTATTTTTGGATCATTGTTAACCAATTGTTAACTTATTTTTTTTCTAAATTTGACTTTGTTAATTTTTTTCAAATGTGCGTTTTATTTCTTGCTTGCAATTTTAATTTTTTGTGTTTTAAAATTGATTTAGAAATGGTGTAACCCATAGAGACCTCAGCCAATTTTTAACCAAAGCTAACTCTGATAGCTTTCTATGGTGCAGGCATGGGATAAAGTACAGGTAAGAGAAAACAAATAAGACAGAACTTGTATTCTGGAAGTCGAGAAAATGAAGGACCCTGGCCATCGCAATAAAGTGTGAGAAGTGTTAAGAGAAGTGTGTTTTCTGGACCTCCTAAAGGCACATGCCTGGCCTCCTAGCCTAGCCAAAGAGGAATTTTCATGGAAGGAATCCCTCTAGCAAGTAGCACCTAAATCAGCTCCTAGAAGATGACACGTGATTAGAGAAGAAGCATATTCCAGGCAAAGGAAGACTTGCACAGGCACCAAGTTATTGCAATATTGCAAATGACTCTGGCATGTTTCTGGTACAAGTGTGAATTGGTACAACCCTTGAGGAGAAATATTTGGCAATATCTGTGGAGTATACCAGCATTTGTGGAGCAGGTGTATTTTACAGGGCCTAGTTTTCCAAAGCCCTGTGGTCTCAGGTTCAGCCTAACCTTTTGGAATTACATATTGAAATGTTAACCTTGCAAAAGACAGGAATCTTTCCTCAGGCTAAAGTATTTGTAACACAGCAAAGTTGCTGGCTCAAGGATAGACAGGTTACTTGATTGATATGTAAAATACTGGAGAAATTGCTGTAGGGAAAAACAGTGTTTGCTAAGATCAAGCTTTTGTTCGTGGATTGACTCAACCTTTTGCAAATTGCATTATGGAATGTCATTTTGCTTGTTTCACTGATGTTACCAGCCTAAAACAGAGCCCCTAAAACAACTTCGGGTTGAGAAATAAAAGCAGTCAGGGTAGTGTTATTGCTATGGGTTAAATGTGTCTCCCAAAACTTCATGCATTGGAAACTTAATCTCCACTGTAACAGGGTTTTAAGAAAGTAGGAAATCCTATTATGGTAATTGAAAGATGGGACCTTTAACATGTGATTAGCTTGTGAGGACTGTGCCCTCATGAATGGATTAATCCTTTGATGGTTTAGTGGGCGGTAATGGGTGTGACTCTGATGGCTTTAAAAGGAGAGCACATGAGGAGGCTAACTCCCTCCTGCTGACATCATTCTTGCCATGTGACACTCTGCATTGCTGTAGAGCCACCACCAAGAAGGCCTTCACTGGATGTGTTTCCTGGACTTTGGACTTCCCAGCCTCCAAAACTGTAAGAAGTAAATTTTATTTCTTTATAAATTACCCAGTTTCAGGTATTCTGTTATAAGCAAAAGAAACAGACTAATATAGTTATAGATGACTTCTTTCCAAGAGTTGTTCCGTACAGCTTTTCCCCAGGACCCTGAGAGGGCCAGCTGCTGTCACTGTTTTTGAGATATATTTATTTGTTCTGATTTCTTTGAGCATCACTGGGGGTTTGGCCTCACTTGCATTTTATATGAGGCCACCCTGTTTCACCTGCCCTCCAAGGAGGAACAGAGTTCATTAGTTGGATAATCGGAGCATCTTCATTTTAAATGCCATGTAGGACATTGTCTTGTCCTATGGGACAACTGAGCTGTGTTGCTCATTCAGTTCCCAAAAGAGAAACCAAAGAAAAGAATTGATGTATCACAAAATAAGAACAGTATTCTAGAAGGAAGCAAGGGTTTTTTGTTGTTGTTGTCATTTAATGATATTTGCCTGATGGCCTCCTGGGCCAGAAAGAATCTCTGAGAGCAATTCTGAAGCTGAAGTTAACAAGGTCATGAATGGGAATCTTTCAGGCCTAGAAGACCTCCTTTCTGGAAATTGTTGATTATCATAATCAATATTAACATGCTTGGGGGAAATTAAATAATTAATTAATTTATTTTCAATAAACATACAGGAAAATCCTTTCTCAATAAGCCAAGTGAGTCTCCATCATTTCAGCCACATGTCCTTTGGAAAATAACACAGAAATTAAAAAGGCAGAAATAAATGAAAAAGACACTAAGGAGATGATTTCTCCAAAGTTCCCTTAATTTCATTCAATAGGTAGAGATTATACTGTCTGAATAGAAATTAATTTGAACAGTAATAATAACTACAAATATTGAATGAAAATCAAACTGCAAACCCTGTGCTAACCACTTTATGGATATATAGATATGCATTCATATATTAGGTAATCTTCGTACTAAAAGGAATAAGTAGAATTTTTTCTTATCT
>NW_007728900.1:555668-556447 GCF_000696425.1 Galeopterus variegatus
GTGACAAAGTTGGAATCCGATTTGCACTTAGCCTTCACCACTACTGCATACCTTCCCAGGTTTAGAAAAGTAATGAAACCAAGGGAGAAAATACTAATAATTGAAATTGGCCGATGAAAGAGAAGCAACAGAGTTATGAGTCAATGTACCTGTCATAAATGCCCCCTTCTCATCATGCAGTGTTCTGCTTAACACATAAACGAGGTCCACTTCCATTGCTGGCTCACCAAGTGGAATAGTTCATTTCACTGTTCTTTGAGTGAAAAAAAATGGGGGTGGCGGGACCAAGCACAGAATGAGTTCTAATCACGGATGTGGATTAGGAGGTTCTTTGTAAATGGGTATATGCATTTAATGATCTGTTCACACAGTTATGTTGATGCTGGTGCCATATGTTGACACACAAACTGTGACATTAGCATCTGTAATTTTCAAATTACAAGAATAATTTATAGGAAGTTATTCATGAATGCATTACCTATTTCAATTGTATGCATTTCACTCTATCAAAAAATAGATAAATTTAATTATGATTGTAATAAAGAACAGAGGACACAGAGGAATTTGTGCAGCACTGGAAGTCTTTGGCCACTGGGTGTCATGGTTTTCCCCTGTAATGGTGAACCCTTCAATGTTAAAAGATCCTGCCTTTCAGGAACAGAACTATTCAGTGTTACACAGATTAGCATAGTAAATGAAGTGCTATTAAAATATGATGCAGGGCCGGCCCGGTGGCGCACTGCTACAGTGCGCCACTTGGGAGTGCAGCGGCGCTCCCG
>NW_007728900.1:556974-558496 GCF_000696425.1 Galeopterus variegatus
CGATCCCGTTGCCGGTCCCGGTCTGGTACAGGCGTGACACTGAGGGTTGCGGTCCGTTGCCAGACACGAAAAAAGACAAAAAAAAGGGAAAAAAAATAATAAAATAAAATATGATGCAATACTTTTTAAGATTATTATGCTGTATTTAAAACACATCATTGGTATCATTTTGTACCTAAAACTGGCCAACAAGTATTAAACCTTCAAATATTTTAATGTCAAGGAAGTACCATTCTGTTCATCATACTCAAGTTTTATTGTATCAAAGTCACTTCTGAAGAGTTTGTACAGTGCATTTATGCATGTGCTCAGGAATATTTTTCAAAGAATTCTTTACTTGATAGAATGGCTGTAGTACAGAGGTTAGCCTTAGATGTAATTATCGTATTTTAATGTCTATTGCCTTTTACCCACGCCTTGTGTGTACATATGTGATGGCAGATGTATTATAAAACCATACCATTAATTAGAATCAGACAGCTTTGTTTCTCCTTCTCTGTGAATCTGGTCCATTCTGCCAAGTTTGATGGAAATGAGTCGTTGTGACAATTAAAGCCAGTTGTGCTTGTTCTACAAGAGAAGTGCTACTGATCTCATAGAAAAGACCTGTAAAGACACAATGAGAAGATGCAGTCAAGTGCTCCAAGCACACCACTGGAAACTTCCTCACATTTCCTCTTTTTTACAATCAGTTTGAAGACTAGTTATTATCTAAGTGTCAAAGGCGAATCTGATGACTAGTTTAGAGGTCAGTATTTGAACTCTGTGATTGGATATGTGTAGCACAAGAGTTGGGAAAGGTGAAATTGAGGTCATGGGGCTCTTGTATTTTATTTTACTTTTTATTTTTGCTGCTGTTATTTGAAACCAAATCTAGAAAATATTCAAATTACGTTTGAGTGTGTAACGCTAAATATTTGACTGAATATTGAAACAATAATTTCTGCACATACTAATTGTATGGACACTTAATAAATTTTCTTTTACTAGTCATGGGAATATCCTTGCTTTTTAAATAGACAGGTTGACGGTGTTGTCATGATTCTCACTTAAGAATTACTGAGAAAAGTACAAAAGTAGCAGTTAGCAAAAAGTGTGAATTAACAGAAGGACTTTATTCATTGGAATAAAAGTATTTTTCTGTTTGATTTGTATAAACAGCAAATGCCCAATTAACTCAAATCCATATTCAATTTAGTTTATGGAAATGGTGACAGATTAAGAGTGAAAGAACAGAATCAAAAGATGCTGTTCTTGGTTTATGGCTTGCAATAGAATTTTTTTTTAAATGAGATAAAAACAAAGAAAAATAGAAATAATATATTAAAAAACTTTTTTTTAGGGTACTTACTGTTTGAATGAAACTGAACACAAAGACCCTGTCCTAAGGAGCCTGAATCTAGTGGGGTAGTCTGATACTAATCAAATTATCACAAAACTATGTCGTTAAAAATATGACACATGTTGTGGGAAGTTGTGCTAGGTCTTGGGGTTCAGAAAATGTTTCTCCCGGGGGCCGGCC
>NW_007728900.1:559492-560046 GCF_000696425.1 Galeopterus variegatus
GAAAAGGAAGGAGAAGGTATCTTGCAGAGTTACTTAAGATGCATTGAGAATCTTGGCCATTCTTTGACAGCAAAGGAGAGAGAGGGAAGAGAATGAAAGAGCAGTTAGAAGACAGTCACGGTAATTTTGGTTAGAGATGATGGTAGCTTGCATGTGGGTGGTGTTGGTAAGGACTGAAAGAATTAGATGAAGTTCTGAGATATATACACACACACACACTCACACACATGTACTTACTGGTTCTGTTGCTCTGCAGACCCGTGACTAACACAGGTGGTGACTGATGTGTTGATGTCATGGGTGTTATAATTAAGCTGTTTAGGTAGACGGTACAGAGTGAGATGACTGGAAATCAAGGCAGGTCCCTTGAGAAATTCCAGCAATTAAAAGCTCATATAACAAAGTTTTAGTGTTGTTTTTGCTCAGCACTCCTGCTTCTCTCCCTGCATTGCAGAAAACTACTCCTGAGTGCAAGTTTCTTCTCAGAAATGGATTTAACCATGTGGTTTTCTTGTAGTCTTCTGTATTGTCACTAGACTCCATCATCCTGGCCA
>NW_007728900.1:561001-563800 GCF_000696425.1 Galeopterus variegatus
TTTAACCATGTGGTTTTCTTGTAGTCTTCTGTATTGTCACTAGACTCCATCATCCTGGCCATGGTGACAGTGTCAGGGGTTCAGTATGATCCAAGTGGACAATCTCAATGCTCACTGTGAAAAGTTTCAAACTGGAGCTGAGAGAAGACTTCCCCTTGTGTTTCTACTTGTGGATTTGGAGACATGAGGGATGGGAACTTGAAGGTAGGAGGCATCTGGGCCACCATGTTTCTGACTGGATCTGTTCGTCTGTGCAGAGAAACAGAGACTCCTGTACTCTTGAAGTGTTAAGAGAGCAAGACTGGAGCAGAGGGACAGCACAGACTGACCCCTGGAAGAGTCTCATGTCCTGCTTCCAGCTAAGCCAACTCTCTTACTGCTGTTGGGTTTCATTTCCCCCAAACACTCTCGTTTGGCTTCAGTTAGTCGCAGCTGGCTTCTGTAATTTGATATAAATGAAGGTTGACTAATAGGAATGGATGGAGACTGCCACGCCAACAAAGTAAATGAGAGGGCACAGTCAAAGTTGGGGGAGCAATAAAAGAATTCCTAGTGTCAGCGATGTCAAGGAAATAGAGTATTTCAGACTGTGATGAACGCTGTCGGTCAGAAAGGAAGAGAACCGAACACTACCCGTTCAATTTTGCGGGGTGAATTGAAAAAACAAATTAATTGAGCAAACTATTCCAGGAATGGATCCATTGCTGGGGAATTCAAGATAAAAGAGATTTTCCTTATTTTTAAGAAATGTTCTTTCTTTTCTTATGTTTTCTTTTCTCTTTTTTCCTTTTTCTTTCCTTCCTTCTTCCCTCCCTCCTTGTTCCACATCTCCTCTCCTCCTCTTCCTTTTTCTCTCTCTCTGAGATCCTTGAAGATGACTAAATTCTGTCATGAATATTCTGATAGAAAAGGAATGATTGAATATTAAAAGGTGTAGTAAAGAGTGTAAGGTTCCTAAGAAGAAGACAATTAGGTTCAGAAAGCAAACGGAGGGGCTGCTGTAAGTATGAATCAGGAGGGGCTGAGGAGAGAGTCTGCTCCAGTTTGACTGCTGATTGACTTGGAGGTAGGAAGCTGATGGAATTCCTACCTAATGGATGACATTTATCCATGATGGAGGAATTGTGTCCTCTACTGGGAATAAGGAATGGACTGCATTCCTTGGACTGCAGAGTGGTGAACCTTCAGAAGAATAACTGTGGAAAGTGGATGGTGAGTTGAACTGAAAAATGTGTTAGGTTTTTCTGGATATTTTAAAAGACCTAATTGGTAGTGGTAATCAATAATGCATTGATACCTGTCATGTGGGTATGGTTTTTGCCTTTCTGGGTGGAAGGAACATGAACAGAGAGATTTGAAGCATGAATGTTATGCTTGCTGAATATGATAAAAATACAGAGCCAAGGATGTTTGGCTTGTTGGCAAGGAAGTTATTAGAAATATGGGGCATTTAATGTGACTAGAGGATATGCAAGCACAAGAGGATAACAAGGGATGGATAACAAAAATAAATAGGTGCTAGTGGATGTTTAGACCTCATGAGCTTGAACAATGTTTTTTAATGAAAGTAGTGAATCAAGCAATCAGCAAGGATAGAAGGTGGTGGTCTAAGAATGAGATATTTTAATTTGCTACTGTACAGAGGGAGCAGTAACAGAAAGTAAAATTTAAAAAGTTGGTGAGAATGGATGAAGTGTTTAAGTCTTGGGAGCTGTCTGGGAGATGTCAGCATGAAACAGGTACATGAAAATGGATGTGCTCTCAGTTCAATAAGTGGAATATCACAAAGCTCTAGCACGAGGCTAGCACCTGATGGGCCACTGTCCAAGGCTTTTCTCCCGTCACTTCTCAGTTGTTTTAGACAGGCGTGGAGCATGTGACCTCATATCTGATTAATTAGCACCTACCAGAAGAAAATGCAGAAGGACACCACAGTGGAGCTCAATTTTTGCAGCATGGCAATGATTTAATTCAAAGTTTGTTGAAGTACTTTATTATTGTACCTTTAATGAACTGTATTTCAAACCAGGTAGAAATGTCAAAGTTATATCCCTCCCCATGACGGCAATTGAAAGACACGGGCCACACTGGACGTGATCGATTGCTGGGCTTAATTCTGACAAATATTTTGGTATGTTTTTTGTTTTCTAAGATTTATTTTGGAAGAATGAAAAAAAGAGACATGATATATAATCTGACATTGAGGGCACCTCGAGTAATTAGGTCTAGATTATTTAAGTTCAGCAAGGGTATTTCATTGAACCTTGAGTTGAAATAATTATCTATCTAATAGGAGGAAACTCAGGCTAAAATCAATTATATACAAATCTAGCAATGCATGTGAGATCATCAGTTATTGAAAGATAAGGCACCAATTACCTTAATAATTGTTGCAGTGTTCATATGTCAGTCGCCAGTGGGGTGGGTGGGTGGGTGTCTAGGTAAAGACCCACTTATAATGATATCATTTTTACTTATCCAATTTTATGGTTGTTTCTTTTCCTCCCCAAATAATTATAGCCTTACTAAGCAATTTGTCACATAAAATGTATTTCCAAAATATGTTATTTTTAAATAAAATCTTTTGTGTGTGTACTAAAATCTATTCTCCCTTACTTTTAATTATGTTTTTAAATTTTATTGTGTATATTTGCAGTTTGTAATATGATGTTATGAGGTACATATATCTGCCTATTGGTCTTGAGATCAAATGTCAATTATTTTCCTCTTTGGGAACTCTAGCTGCTCAACCCAATGGTGACCCACTGAGGAGTGAAAGATTTTTATTCCATAGAGTCA
>NW_007728900.1:563841-577914 GCF_000696425.1 Galeopterus variegatus
CTAGCTGCTCAACCCAATGGTGACCCACTGAGGAGTGAAAGATTTTTATTCCATAGAGTCATTATAAATGTATTTGGGGCTTCCAGCTGAGAAGTAACCTCATCAAACAATTTCTATAGACTTGTATCCTACATTTCACCTCTACACAATGAATCAAAAGTAAAGACCCCAAGAACAGCTTTCCTTTCTTAGGTCATAACTCCACAGGGGCAATTGTACCATTTCAAAAGGCAGACTATGCTTGCATCTGTTCTCAGAGTTTGTGTCTGTTGTAGCACGGCTAAGGCATTTTACAGCCCAGAAATAAATTCTAATGACAAATTACTTCATGTACCTCTTTACAAGAGTGTCTCAGTGAATTGAAATGGAAATCCACTGGCACAGTAGGAAGGAGGCTCTTCATCAATGGGGGTCACACTAGTGACTGACAATTATTTCTGCTGCATGTCACTTTGAAGTCTAGAGGGGCAGAGCTGTTTGGAGTACACCCAAGTCAATTCTGCAGCGGTTGTGTGCATAGCAATGAGGCTCACCTGGATAACAGGTGATTTATCGCTATAAATGTATTTGGGGCTTCCAGCTGAGAAGTAACCTCATCAAACAATTTCTACAGACTTGTATCCTACATTTCACCTCTACACAATGAATCAAAAGTAAAGACCCCAAGAACAGTTTTCCTTTCTTAGGTCATAACTCCGCAGGGGCAATTGTACCATTTCAAAAGGCAGACTATGCTTGCATCTGTTCTCAGAGTCTGTGTCTGTTGTAGCAGGGCTACGGCATTTTACAGCTCAGAAATAAATTCTAATGACAAATTACTTCATGTACCTCTTTATAAGAGTGTCTCAGTGAATTGAAATGGAAATCCACTGGCACAGTAGGAAGGAGGCTCTTTATCAATGGGGGTCACACTAGTGACTGACAATTATTTCTGCTGCATGTCACTTTGAAGTCTAGAGGGGCAGAGCTGTTTGGAGTACACCCAACTCAATTCTGCAGCGGTTGTGTGCATAGCAATGAGGCTCACCTGGATAACAGGTGATTTATCGCTATACATATATATTTACAAAATTATGTTTTAGAAGTGTCAGCTTTAATTTTACATCACCATCAAGTATTCTAAAGAGCTAAATACACTTTATTTAAATATAGTCAGTAATGATCAAGGCACAGCAGGGAGTCTGAACAATCACGGTAGGACAGGTTTTGAAGGGCTGTATGAACAGCCATACCAACTGGCTTGTGTCGTTGTCCCATTAGGTGTATCTGTTGTCTTTTCCAAACTTTCTGGAATTTTATCCTGGAATGCTCTGGCTGCTCCTGAATTCATATCTGGGTGTACCTTCAATCCTCCCCCCAAGTCAGCTAAAGTACAACCTGTGAAGCACAGCAGGGAAGGGCTCAGTCTTCCCAGTCCATGCACAGCCTGGAAGCATATCTCCAGGAGGGTCGAAGTATCCCAGGATGGCTGGAACCCTGGGGTGGATGGGGGCTGCTGTGAGGCTGAGGGTGCATTACGTTCATGGGAGAGTGCAGGATAGGCCTGCAGAGAATGGGCCATCAAAGATGTAGAAGAGAATTTGAGAAGAACCAAAGAAGAGAGAGGGTTAAACACAGAAGGCAGCTTGAGCAGAAAACTGCAAAAAGAATAAAAGGATTTGGTGAGGAGAGTAAGGAAAGCAGGAGATAATGACAATGAAGCAAGAGTGAGAGCAAGAGAGAATGAGTGAGAGACAGCCAGAGAGGAGATGCACACACATGCACCACACACACACGCACACGCGTATGCACACAAATACACACAATCATACACATGCACACAAGTACACACATACACACATGAACACACACGCTCAAGTGCACACACGATTGCACACACAGACACGAGTACACAGACATAGACACATACACATACCATGCACACATACACACACAAGTACACATGCATAGACACACACCCCACACACAAGAAAGTTACAGAAAGGAAACAATGTGTGTGTGTACGGAGAGAGAGAAATAGAAAGAGAGAGACACAGACATAAAGAAAGGGTTTTGCCAGCCTTAGACCTAAATATTCTTGATTCCAACCATCAGGGCTTCACTTGGGAGATACTAAAAAGTGGAAATTTCTACATCCCATGTTATCCATTATATCAAGACTGAATGGCACCCAATCATATAATTAGTAGGAACCCTTTTTAATTTTCCTCTGTACTGTCGTCCTATGGAAATTGTAAGAGTGTGTAGTTATTCTTTTTTTGTTATTTTATTTTTTTAGTTTGATGCTTAACAGTTTTGATATCAAACTATGCAGCACTCATTTTTCAGGACCCACCCTAACTCTATGCAGACCCAAACGAGCTTCAGAGTTATCTCAGTGCTTAGATTAAATGTACTTCCCAGGGTGCTGACTGAATGCCTCGAATGTGTCAGGTGTGGAGAGATGCTACAGCACAAGTCCCCCAGGCATACAGGAACCTCTAACGTAAGTGACCTAGAAGGCACGTCCCACCAGTCATTGAAGTATGGGGGAGAATAAGCCACATGCTCTGACCTGGATGCATTCACTGACTCAGGGGACATTTGCATTAGGGGACAATTACACATGACGCTAGGGAATCAGGTAGTCCTTCATAAAGAAGAGAATGCCGAGATAGGTAGGGAAGGGAGCCAGCTGCAGGAGTGCTTAGGTACTGGGTGGGTCAGGGAGCCACTGAAGGGTTCAGAGCTGCACTGCCCTGCAAGAGGGTGGCGGTTTGCATTCTCATGACAGCGACTGTTCCTAACTCTGTAGGATACAATCTAAGGCTCATCCCACATGACAGAAACTGAAGTCTTGAGACTTATCCGCAGCTAGGATATTATCTTATGCAGCAGCACGGTCCAGTAAAACCCTCTCTGAGCATCGGGAGTCTCCGTGCCTGTACTGTCCAATGTGGTAGCCACAACTGGTTACTGACCACTTGACATAGGGCCAGTGGGAGTGAGAAATTAATTTTTTTAGTTTTTATTTTTAATTCATTGAACTGTAAATGCAAATAGCCATAGGTAGCTACCGGCTACTGTATTAGACAACACAGCTATAAAAGAATGTAGAATGAAAAAAAAGGCACATAAAACATAGTAAGTTGTATAAGATTCTGGCCCTTTGAGGTCCAGGTGTTTCTCCTGTTTCCATCTCCAATACCCTGTCAGGCTTATTATCAGGAATTTTCCACCTTATTATGAAACTTGGTGTTGAGAAATTCGCCAAGGACACCCTAGAGGGTGTAATGAACCAATAGTCTAAGGTCTAATCTAATTTAGCAAATCCCCACTTTCTATTTTTCTATTTGTTACAGTCACTTGACCAATTTTAATTGAACGTTTTCGTGGAGTGTTTATCAAATACCTTCAACCTTTTAAAGTGCTTTCCTCAGTGATAGCTCATTTTTGAGGGAGCATTTCTTTTGGTGGCTGAGAGAAACGCAGCTCCACAAAGTCATTTCATGCTCAGAGATTCGTGCTGCTGTAATTGATTTAGGTGTTGTGCAAAACCATCAGGGTGAGAAAACACAAGCACAAAGAAAGGTCACCAGTGCAAATGAGAGGGAAAATGCTCATTAAAACACTGTAAGCAAGAACAGAAAAAACAGGGCAGGTGCTTTTTAAGGACAGTCCCATCAAACCAAGGCATTCCAAATAGCCAAGTGACGACTTTCAAAATTATGCCTGTCATTATTAATAGTCTTTGAGCTGAGCATTAAAGTGGTGACTAATGGGTCTGGAGACACACATGTGACTTTCCTTGTCCCCAAACCCTGCTCTGTATTAGCCTGGAGACACTTTACTGGAGCCCTGCGTCTAGAGAGAACAGAATTGGAAAAAAAATACTTGTGCCTTAAATGGGACGAAGTGGCTTCAATGCTGTGTTGGAATCAAGCAGCAATTCCTGTGCTCATCACAGTTACCAAAAATAGAGAAGGAACCAACACAGGCCATTCAAAGGTGGTGAACAGTAAAATATACCATCTTGGTTTGTGATAAGTTTGAGATGCTTTGGGTTTAGGTTGGCATTTGATAAGAAAACTAGTTATTTATTTATGTGTACCACACATCCCAGTCACAAAAATAAAAGGAATTAAGTTCTTACAGATGAAATAAGAATTTTTATCAAAATAACCTTAGTATTTTAACAAAAAATTAAATGTCGTCATAGCAGAGATCACTACAAAGAACCCAAAGAACAACCAGCCCATTGCTCACTCTAATTCATCCCTCTGAGTGTCACAGATGGGAACTGAAACTCTGCTTCGTGGGGTTTGTACTCGTGTTTGGGATATGTGTTCAAGCTAATGGAAAAGCCTTGTCAGGTATAAATATGAATTCAGTTCTAATTAATCTTAGACCTTCAGTAAGTTACATAACAGCTTCTTCTCCCAGAAGCATATTGAGAAAGAAAGGAGCACTCGTTAGAATATTTGAGTGTACTTTAAATGAAAATCTAATTTCCACGTACCTAGTCCTGGTGTTTTTGTCGTACTCAGAAGAAGATCATTTTTTCTTTGGAAAATATCTCAAAATGTTGATTTTTGTTAATGAAATTCTGAGAACGCCGTCACCTGTCGCAATCAGGACTTAAAGCACACAGTCTCAGAAGGCACAGTGACAGGTTTCCTCAGATTGTCTCAGGACATCACTGGTCCTCGCTAGCCTGGATGGGTCACACGGCATCAGGAACCAACTGCTTTCAGAGGCAGTGGACCCAGCCTTCTCTGTTTGCTTCTTTGACTTTTTAGATGTCTGGTGCACATAGACAGTGACACCCGTGGGGCACACTGTAGCGATCTCCTGAGACTGTGCCTGACCTCTAGCTGGCCAGCCTGGAGAGACCGGCTACCAGTTGCCCTTTCCCCTGGAAATCCCTGGCCCACACCAGTCCTTATTCAAATTAGACTCATGACTGAGCCTGGGAATCCGTCTCCTTGCCCTGAAGTCCAGGGCTGAGTAGAGCGAGGGTAAATACCCCTGAGCACAGAGAAGAAATGGGGTGGAGGGGAGCGGAGCAGAGAAGTCAAGGACAGGTGGACACAGAGTACCCATTCAATTATTTTTCTTACAGACACGTCTTCCTGAGTCACTTTTCCCCCTGAATCAGAATACAATCTTTTTTTTTACAGAAAATACAATTATGGTAATATAATTTCTTTTGCATTAAAATTTGCTATGTCTTATTAGAATGCATAAAGGCATAAATGACATCATTTTGTATATGAATTACATGTCTCTGGCTTCCTTGAGGAAAATGCTGCGATTTTGGGGAACTTGGTGAATAAACATTTGCTAACATCGACCTCAAAACGTGAGCTATTTATTTAAGGATATATTGGAAGGGACAGTGAATTGCTATCTTGTAGGACATTTTCAGTCATTTGAAAAATTTATTACAGCTAAACATGGAGGATTTCTACTTTATTCAAATGCATTATTGTCATAGTACAAAATGCCGGGTGACCACAATATCTTGGAATTGAGAATGTTTTACTTCTTTAGGGAGCCTGATACCTATCTTTGCATGAAATCTTGCAGAATTCTCTTTAGTTTATAAGGAAATATGATACCTCCTCCAATCTTAAGTAATATAGTCACTAACATGTGTATTAAAACATCCTAAGTGTTTTCTTAAGCGACATTGGGTAACAACCTAATCGTTCTACCTGGATACTGTTATATCAGTGCATGTTATAAACAGATCATTTTCTAGAAACACAAAAAGAGCAGGAATGAACTTCAGTGCCCCTACTCTAATCACCAGAGACCAAAATTGCCTTCCTTCAAACTTTTGAAATCCCGTAGAAATGCCTACTCGTGAGTTTAGGGAATTATATGTTCTAGATTTAATCTTACAGCTACTTAGGGGGAAAAAGCTTGAACTTAAAGGTAAAATGTCACTGGATGTATTTTCTAATCATTCTCAAAGCATGACTATTTTGTTTAGGTTTCGTTATCTGGAGAATAAAGTTTTAATGCTTACTTCATATATTTTTTTTTTTTTTTGTCTTTTTTCGTGTCCGGCAACGGATCGCAACCCTCGGTGTTGCGCCCGCACCTCGCTCAGCCAGTGAGCGGGAACCAGTCTGTATGTGGGATCCGAACCCTCGGCGGGAGCACCGCCGCGCTCCCAAGCGGCGCACTGTAGCAGTGCGCCACCGGGCCGGCCCAATGCTTACTTCATATTCCCTGAAAATTGCCTGTATGTTTCTCTGAGATGGCTATCCTGGGAGAAAAGGAAGACTTTTTTCCATCCTGCAGCTAGAAAATTAGGAATAACGATGGGAGAGCTGCAGTTGAGGCAGACGACTCCTTCAGACATCAGTTTGTGATTTGTAAGTCCTACGGTATTAAGGTTAATCTATCAGGTGTCAACATTACATATCTCAGGCATGACTAATAAGAGCCATAAATGTGGAAAATAGGCACACACCATAAGCCACTGAACAAACGTAACCAGTGCCATTTAAAGCAAAGGAAGTAGCTTCAAGAGAAGATGTACAAAATCCTGTGAGGTATTAGCACAGGAGGCCCAGGTTGTCACCCACAAGTGTTTCAAAAAAGTTTAAAGGTGCAGTCTTCTCACCAACCCCTAAAAATGCATTTGGTAATAGACGATCAATATTATTTCTTCTGTTGATTTGAATCGGGCATATTCCTGTGCAGGGATGATAAAACATGGATAAAACACACTCTATTCACTTAAGTGGAAATGCAAGTGGAAACAGAGACAAGACAATAACATGAAAAAGAGATGGCCCTACCAGGTTGCATGTAATGCTTGCCAGCTGGGTGGTGCCCTCTAGGTACCATGTAATTCAGAGCAAGGAAGTACAGGGTGGAGGGAATGGCTGAGCCCCCCTGGGAGCTGACATGGAGATGAGAGCTCCCAGGGCCAAGGCAGACAAGGAATAAGTGAGTTACGGTCTGGGGGGAGAACTTCACAGTATTTTCTTTTGAGATAAAAATAAGAGGAGGAAAAAAATCATTTATTTCTATAAGTGGTTTCTATGATAATGAAACTGAGATTTTACCAAAGGTTTTCTACCTTGGTTGTTCTCTGAGAACTGACTTCTAAATAAGTAGAGGAGCAAAGCAAGGTTTTGAATGGTATTTTAGGTGGTGTTCTATAGCGTTGGAATAATGTTTGGGTTTTGGTTGGTTTGTTTGTCTGTTTTGCATATTTATTCACCTTTGCACAGAGCAGCAAGAAGCTCCATGGAATCTTCCCATCAGGAAATCGTAGTTTCCTAAACTGTTGGTATCTCCAGGCCTCCAGATAACTCAAGGGCTGTGTGTGTGTGTGTGTGGGGGGGGGTTGTGTGTTCGGGGGTCAATTAAGAACAAAATTTAACTCCTTCTATGTATGTTTGTGGTAGATTTTCAGATGAAGATGTTTAATCAAATTACCAATCAAAAAGTGTATTGAGATTTCAAAAATGTTAGGACTTGGTGGTTGACCATCTGACTCACTAAGCAATAATGAGGCTGAGGTTTATGGAGCTGCTTTGGGCAACAGGGAGTGCCTAAGTACTACAGATTAAAATGACAAAAAATTGGAAAATATAACTGGTTGCAGGGACACAATACTAACAATGAAATTTACGCTTCATCTACAGATTATGACCAGTGCCATATTCAGAATTATATTTATTGTATTGTGAATTCTTCGGTATCTTTAAAATTAATCTTTTGGCCCATCTTTTATCAGGCTTTCATCTCTCTTAGCAATTAAGATGCTGAGGCATAGCTGGAGGTCAGTCAGTTGAAGCTAATGCNGATTTGAATCGGGCATATTCCTGTGCAGGGATGATAAAACATGGATAAAACACACTCTATTCACTTAAGTGGAAATGCAAGTGGAAACAGAGACAAGACAATAACATGAAAAAGAGATGGCCCTACCAGGTTGCATGTAATGCTTGCCAGCTGGGTGGTGCCCTCTAGGTACCATGTAATTCAGAGCAAGGAAGTACAGGGTGGAGGGAATGGCTGAGCCCCCCTGGGAGCTGACATGGAGATGAGAGCTCCCAGGGCCAAGGCAGACAAGGAATAAGTGAGTTACGGTCTGGGGGGAGAACTTCACAGTATTTTCTTTTGAGATAAAAATAAGAGGAGGAAAAACATCATTTATTTCTATAAGTGGTTTCTATGATAATGAAACTGAGATTTTACCAAAGGTTTTCTACCTTGGTTGTTCTCTGAGAACTGACTTCTAAATAAGTAGAGGAGCAAAGCAAGGTTTTGAATGGTATTTTAGGTGGTGTTCTATAGCGTTGGAATAATGTTTGGGTTTTGGTTGGTTTGTTTGTCTGTTTTGCATATTTATTCACCTTTGCACAGAGCAGCAAGAAGCTCCATGGAATCTTCCCATCAGGAAATCGTAGTTTCCTAAACTGTTGGTATCTCCAGGCCTCCAGATAACTCAAGGGCTGTGTGTGTGTGTGTGTGGGGGGGGGTTGTGTGTTCGGGGGTCAATTAAGAACAAAATTTAACTCCTTCTATGTATGTTTGTGGTAGATTTTCAGATGAAGATGTTTAATCAAATTACCAATCAAAAAGTGTATTGAGATTTCAAAAATGTTAGGACTTGGTGGTTGACCATCTGACTCACTAAGCAATAATGAGGCTGAGGTTTATGGAGCTGCTTTGGGCAACAGGGAGTGCCTAAGTACTACAGATTAAAATGACAAAAAATTGGAAAATATAAGTGGTTGCAGGGACACAATACTAACAATGAAATTTACGCTTCATCTACAGATTATGGCCAGTGCCATATTCAGAATTATATTTATTGTATTGTGAATTCTTCGGTATCTTTAAAATTAATCTTTTGGCCCATCTTTTATCAGGCTTTTATCTCTCTTAGCAATTAAGATGCTGAGGCATAGCTGGAGGTCAGTCAGTTGAAGCTAATGCTCTAGTTTATTCGATAATATGGTGCAATGTGATCATGAACCAGCTCCTGTGCACCCACAATCCCCCATCCCCCCAAGGGAAAATAAAAGTCATTTCACAGCACTATCTTTATGCAGGTATTTTCAAAATATGAACTTAGTGTGACCTTGGCACTTACGAGATAATATGAGCCATTATATAAATGAGAACAGATTGTAAAAACATACAGAAGACAGACAAGTCATAACTTTGGCAAAAGCTAATTGCTTCATCATAGCTGCATTTTTCTCATTATTTGCCGGAGGAAATAAATATTGAAGCCAGGAATAACAAACTTCTTTAAAATTAGTAAAATGCCACCTGCCCCACTAATATGTCTTGTAATAAGGAGCTGGGAAGCAAACTCTACCGCATGAGTTTCACTGAGGAGGTAGAAAGCCACATTCACCCTTAGGTAAGAAAGTGACGCTGCTACTAATAATTTTATAAAATGCCTCATATTCGTCATAGCCCTGCCATTTTTCACGTGGAGACCACATACTTGTGAACAGATGCTGCCTACCTCTTTTTCATCTTTTGCAGACTTGCAAGTTCATTGGAGGCACTGGAGCATACGAAGTCCCAGGACCTCCTAGGAATGAATGCCTGAGGGGTGTGAGTCACAAGGCAAGCAGGTCGTGTGTCTGCAGGTAGGGGGTGAAGGTGCGTCCAACATACAGCAGTTTTGTAGAGGGTTGTGGAATGTTTTGGAGATGACACTGAAACTCACTGTGCATACCTGGGAACGAACCTCCACTCCTTGCAGTCTCTATATGCTGCGTTGTTTGGAAAGCCTTAGGGGCTACCCTGGGTTTTAGGGTTTCAGGTTATTCAGAAAAGCCCTGTAGTCTGCAAGGCAGGCTGATACTCCCTCCAGCACGGAGACCAAGCACTCCCTTAAAGGAGAAAGGACACATATTTTTGTCATATAAGGTATAAAGATGGAGAATTTCTAGAAAAACTGAAATTCATATAATTCTGTCTGTCTTTTCCATGCTATCTTCCTGCTGAATAAACAATGCTTTTACTTGCCCCCCCCCCAATATTGACGTGCTGGAATATTTAGAATATCATGTAAAGATTATATAGGAATACCTAGTATCTTGATAAATTTGCTATATTGTATTTGTAAGTTTTCTGTGAAAACTTGAAACAATACTTGAAATGATACTTGAAAATTTTCTGTGGTTCTTCAGAATCATCTTTGTCCTGAACAGAATTACAACATAAGCTGAAATGTGAGGCCCCTGTGTAATTTTTAAAGCTCTAGTAGCCACATTAAAAAAGTAGAAAGAAACTAGTGAAATCATTTAGTAGTATATTTTATTTAACCCAATATGTTTAAAATAGTGTAATTTTAGCATGCTATCAGTGTAAAATTATTAACGAGATACTGTAAATTATACTCTTCATATTAAATCTTTGAGATCAATGTGTCTTTTTCACTCACAGCACATCTCAATATGGAAATGCCGCACTTCAAATGCCAAATTACCACATGTGGCTAATGGTTGCTGTGTCGGACAGCTGGCTGTCAGTATAGTTGGTGTGGTTGAGCAGTGCCGTGAGTCTGGACTTTTCCTGGGCCTCTGCATCCACTCAATACCACCATTAATAGAGTCGATTCTCCATTAAAGGCCCTTTTAGGATTCAATACGACTGGTTCAATGCTCGTCTAGTATAACAGGTCCTTACCTAAAGCAACCTCTAGACCACAAGTTCTTCATCCAGAATTCCTTCAGTCACTGTAGTCATTTCTCAGAACTATTTGGGAAGGCAAGGTTTTTGAGAAACAAATGTGTGTATTGAATGAATTTAACCTCAGAGACAAACGCTGTCATTTAGGATGAGTTGACTGGAAGTCAGTCTACTTCAGCAGGCACTAATCGTCAAAGACTTCAAGTCTTCTAAGGACAAACCATGATGAAACTTCTAATCCAAACCTTCTCATCGGCCTCTGTGGAAACAGAGCGGGCAGAGACCTAATATATTATTTAACAAATCCTCCTTTCCTAATAGGTGAAGAAACCAAGGTTTGGGGAATGGACTCAAGTCACTTAGGACTTAATATTTTTAAATAAACCAAGATCTTCTTGTCATTAGAAATATTTATGTGATAAGATGAAACAAAATTATGTAAATAAATAAGACAAGTACTTCAAAACTTACTGCTTTCATGATTTTTCCCCTCTGTCTTTTAAGATCTCCTTAGATTTGTATGTGAGATCACAAAATTAATTCAGACTTTTTTACTTGATGGCTATAAACAGGTTGATCATAAATTTGGGATAGGACCACACTAAATATACTGATGCTGTTTTGTCAGATACGGAATTCACATAAAATCACCCTGCCCCTCTGAAACATCCAAATACTGCAGAATTATACACAGTAAAATGGATTAATCTCCTTTGTTTCTCCAACCTTCCCAGACCCAGTCCTGTCTCCCTTTTTAACTGTAACCAACATTACCAGCTTGGTATATAATCTATGATTTTTTTTCCATAAATTTGCATGTATGCTCACACACACACACACACACACACACACACACATACACACACACACACACACACAGCTCTTATTTTAAATAAGCTGTCTATTTTGGGAGAATTTTAGATTTACAGAACAGTTGTGAAGGTAGTACAGAGAATTCCCATGTGTCCATATAACTCATACCCTGTTCCCAACATTCTTAATATCTTACATTAACACAGTACATTTATCACTATTAATAAACCAATGTTTATACCCTCAGATTAACTGAAGTCCAAACTTTTTTCGGATGTTCTTACTTTCATCTAATGTCCCTTTCTGTCTCAGGATAACGTACTACATTTAGGTGTTATGTTTCCTTAGGGCTCTGGCTGTGTCAGTTTCTCAGATTTTATTTTGGGTGACCTTAACAGTTTTGAGGAGTATTGCTCAGGTATTTTATAGAATTTCCTTCAGTTTGTTCATGTTTTTCTCAGCGAGGCTGGGGTTATGAGTTTTGGGCAGGAAAACCCCAGAGACGATGTGACATTCCTACTATGTGATTCTTCCTTTAATTATTTGGCAGCAACTTATACATTTTCCCTAATGGAAAACTGACATAAACATCACCAGATAAAACACAGTTTTTCTTTATATGTGGCATTTTTATTCAAATATTTTTAGTTGTAAAAATGGAAAGCATCACAAAAAATGTAAATTAACAAGTTTAACTTCTCAGTGATTCTTCCAGGAATTGCTCAAATATTTTCCTTCCACCTGTCAGCTATGGCTGTCACCCCAGCCAATGTACAGGGAGCTTTTGTTGTGTGTTAAACATGAGTCGATGTCAAGCTGTTTCTAAAAAATGAGCATATCACCCCAAGCAGAATGGCGTTGCCTTTGCCTTTTAGTTTGCATCATGCTTGGCGCTCCAGCAAATAACAATGCTGACACCCACCCACCCACCGTCTGTGCCGACACCATTCTTGAAAACATACTGATACCCCGAGGCACTTCTCAACTCCACAGACTCTCACAATCTGAGTTAATGAAATGGGCAAAGGAAAAAAGGAAGACTGTAAGAGAGACTGTATGGTTAATAAACTTTATAATAAAGAAATCTTAGGGGCCGGCCCGGTGGCGCACTGCTACAGTGCGCCACTTGGGAGCACGGTGGCGCTCCCGCCGAGGGTTCGGATCCCACATACAGACCAGTTCCCACTCACTGGCTGAGCGAGGTGTGGGAGCAACACCGAGGGTTGTGATCCCGTTGCCGGTCCCGGTCCGGTACGGGCGCGACACTGAGGGTTGCGATCCGTTGCTGGATTCGAAAAAAGACAAAAAGGAAAAAAAAAAAGAAATCTTAGAATACGAAAGTAAATATACAAGGACATGTCAAACAGTCTGTGGAAAAATAGATTTCAAAGATAATACAAATCTTTGCATGAACTTCTTGAAGTACTCCCTCTCATAAGGAAATACTGAGGAGGGGAAGCTCAAGCAAGCTCTCTCAAGCGAGCTCACCTTCCTGTGATTATGAATCTTTGAAATAAGTTCAGGGAGTGTCATAGCATGGTGCTTCTACCTGGTGGGAAATAAAAATTCGACTTGGCCCAACTGTAAATACCTAGAGTATGGCTTCTGGAGAAGGCAGTCCATTCAAAGATGTAAAGCAGGGGTCAGCAGACTTTTTCTGTAAGAGACCGTAGAGTAAATATTTTCGGTTTTGTGACCGATACGGTGTCCATTGCAACCACGCAACTCAGCTGTAGCATGAAAGCAGCCATAGACAACATGCAAATAAGTGGGCATGGGTGTGTGTGTGCCAATAAAACTTTATTTTAAAAAACAGGCAGTGGGCTGAATTGGCCCATTAGCTGCAGTCTGCCAACTCTTGATATAGACGCAAGAATGCTAGACTAGATTAAGTCTCTCTGGTTGAAATAGGGAGGGAATGAGGGGAAGACAGTCTGAAAAACAAACTGAAAGAGAAAAGATAACCTTTCCTGAATCTCATTTTCCTGATTTCTACTGTACTGGTTTTCTATTACTGCATAACGAACCCTCACAAGTGTAGCAGCTTAAAGCCACATCCATTAAATAGGTCACACAGTTTGGTAGGTGAGAAATCAGGTGGTCTTGCCTGG
This sequence comes from Galeopterus variegatus, assembly GCF_000696425.1. NCBI lineage: Eukaryota > Metazoa > Chordata > Mammalia > Dermoptera > Cynocephalidae > Galeopterus > Galeopterus variegatus. Next base: position 577,431 of record NW_007728900.1, read on the forward strand.
TTGTTCTACATAACGCCTCGCAAGGGTGAAATCAGGTGCTGGCTGGCTGGCCTCTTATCTGAAAGCACCAGGAGAAAACATCAAACTCTTCTCATGCTGCAAATCTCTTTGACTTCTCCTCCTGCCACCAGCTAGAAAGTTCTGTTCTCTCAAGGGTTCATGTGATCAGATCAGCCCACTCAGACCCTCTCACTGCAGTGTCAAAGGCGCCATATAACATGACACAATCATGGAGTGATATCACACAATGTTCATGGGCTCCAGAGATTAGGGTGCATGCTTTTGGGGGCCAATTTTAGAATCTTCCTGCCACAAATACCTCATGTGTTTGTTGTCAGAATCAAATTGAATAAACCAAATAAAACTTCCCAGCATTGAGTCTGCAAATGGAAACATGGCCAGAAATGTTAAGTTAAACACGCTTAGGGCCGGCCCGGTGGCGCACTGGATAAGTGCGCCGCTTGGGAAGTGCGGTGGCGCTCCC
>NW_007728900.1:578683-579396 GCF_000696425.1 Galeopterus variegatus
TGGGTTCACAGTGTGTTGTGTATATTACACAAGAGTCTTTCTCCGGAAGTGGACTTGCAGCCTGTTGAAATCCAAATACATTCATTCTCTCTTTGGCCCCATGTCCTTGTCACGTTGTGTGAGTGTCGGCTCCAGCAGGGCGGCACTGGCCGACTCACAGGCTGACAGGCGTGAGACCCCGCGGCAGGGAGCACTGTGCATTTGTCAGGGATATCACAGCGTCCTGGCAGGCGGCCGGCCTGGCACTTCATCAGGCAGACATCTGTGGGCTGACTTCTCTTTCTGCTGGCTTTATGACACACAGAAATCATTTACGGGATGAGCCTGTCAGGTCTTCCTTCTGCCAGGCTCATCTTTAATAGTTTGATAGAACTGAAGCGGTGGCATATCAGGTTTCACAAAGACAGTGCCACTTCTGGAGGGGCTTTTGTAATGTGAGCCCTGGATCCTGTGGGGTAACTTGGTGGGAGGCGTGGGTCTCTGTCAACACAGAGGATGGACACTGGGGTGTGATTCTCCAAGTGGAGCGCGGGTGTTCTGCCTTGACAATCATCTAGGCTCTTCATGAGTCCCTTCTTTGGGATTTATATTCCCTGCCCAAAATAGCTGAGGCTTATGAACAGGAGGCTTCCCAGGTTTGCCCTCGGTCCCTGAGGGAGAGGGTAGTAAACACAGCAGCAAACTTTCTCTGGTTCTGTGTGCCTATTGACTTA
>NW_007728900.1:579650-583408 GCF_000696425.1 Galeopterus variegatus
GAGGGAGAGGGTAGTAAACACAGCAGCAAACTTTCTCTGGTTCTGTGTGCCTATTGACTTACCACCCAGAATTTGCTCAACCTACTGAAAATGCAGCCAAAATTATTGGAGGGACACTGGGTACCACTGGACCTATCATTTGGAAAGCCTGGTCTTCACCCATATGGGCACAACGGGTACGAAGATCTGCACAGAAGCATTTCTGCGTGAGGAGCATTGCATTCCTGGTTTCTCTACAGTAACTTGAGTCTGCCTCTGAGATGCCCATGCCTGTCTCAGAGTCATTGCCTCAACCTTCAGCCCCCTGTTCAAACATGACTGGGGCTCTTTCCAGGGCTACGCCAGCATCCTCAGGCGTTGCCCAGTGTCAACATGTGTGGTGGCTCTTGTTGCACGAGTCACCCAGGTGACCCTGAGAGGTCCCCTCTCCTACTCATCATGGCTCTTCTTCTCCAGTGATCTCTCCTTTCACATAACATTTGATCCCTCCTGCCCTGGGGTCCTCTGCTGTCTGGCCTGTCCACCCGTGTCTTGAGCTGTCCTCAGGGCTCCACTTGCAGTCTTGTCACCCCTCCCTGTCGCCCTCCAGCTCGCATAAGCTCTTCAGGAGCTTACACTCTCACATGGGACAGAACAACATGCTAATGTCACACAATGTCTGCTTTCTTCTATGCAAAATCTCTGAGGCGAGGAGGACCCAGCAACCTCCGCAGAACATGAAGGATGCCGGTTGCGGGGAGTGAGGCAGGACATGGGGAGGGTCCACGCAAATTAATATCTTTATAAATTATCCTGCCACACCTGTGAATAAAGATGTTTTCATCATTAGCATTTGTGGGAAAAGATAGGTCACATTCTTGGATCGATAAAATGGCAAAAGGTCAGTGTCCTAAGGAAGCAGATAAAGTATGAAACATGGTAGAAAGAATAGCAAGGAATTTTCACATACACTTTTTAAAATTTTTCTTTATGTAAGCATAAACCTGTTCCTTAATAACCAAGGTAAAAAATAAAATTTGTCATAAGTACGTGTAAAATGAAGATGTTTTATGACAGTAAAGAGAACTGACCGTTGTAATTAATGAGAAAATAGCACCCAGAAGAGATTAGATGGATATAAATTTCAAAATTGTCAAGTCTATTGATGTTCTACTTTGTTTTTCCCCATCCGAAAATTCTCCAAATATTTGTTACAGTTTTGTTTATCGGGGAGATTCCTAAAAATCACATGTAACCTATTCTTCCCTTCAAATTATTACATAATGAGCTATTTGCACATCACTTCAAGCAGTCAAGGTGAAGGAAAGACTGTTATCGCTTGTGTGTGTGTCCTTTGCTTCCTGAACAGTAGCTCTCAGAGACAACTAAGTCAACAGTTGGCAGGTGCCTGTCTTACTCTGGTAGCCCTCCCAGTAAGCATCATGCAGTACAAGATAGAATGTCATCTGTGGGGAGACTTGTTTAGAAAATATGCTTTATTTGGAAGAGGAGGAGGCTAGTCCCAGCTCAGAAGCCTTGCGGAAAGCTTTACAGGCCAGGTAAGTTTTGAACCAGGCCTAGAGATGGGCAGAATTGGGGTGTAGTGTGGTCACTGGAAAAGAAATAAGCACTGTGCGTGCAGTGCCGAAAAGGAGGTCCTAAAAGGGCGGTGGTTGCTGGGAGAGCAATGGTGGTGGAGTGACAATTGTGTGAGGAAAACTTGTCAGTGGAGATGGGAATGAAGGGAAGGCTTCATGCTGTTTGAATTTCAAGATTAATTTGTCAGTTTAAAATTTTTCTTTCCCCTAGCCAATAAAACAAGAAGTGGGCTTTTGTTGAGACTCATCTTTAAAAACTAACAAAGCATGCAAGACATATAGCAAGATTTAATTTTTTGATAACATTAGGGGCAGGGGACATTGGGATGTTGTGACTGTGAAACTTTATATTTTTCTAGGTTTTTTTTTTTTCTATTTGAATTGGATTCATAGCCAGGTGTCTAATACTGTAGAGACTTATTAAAGGGGTTCAATTCTAAGAACAGGGACAGCATTTGAATCAACATCAGGATTTTTCAGGGCTAAGTGAGCTGGAAATTTTCGATATTTCTACATTCACAAATTTTGATTGAAAGTTAGGAGCTGTTCTGTGGTTGTCCTGATTTTAATTCTGTGTCAGAGATACAGCGGATGAAATACTGGGAGGTCTGTGATGGCTGGACTTCCAGCTTAGGAAAGGAGGCCCCACGCTGCATCCTACTGAGAAATACCTCTCGTACTGTGTCAGTCATCAGAACTCATTTTCACCTATAAACAGGACAGATGGACTACTAAACTCAAATTTTATTCCATTTCCAAAAGTCAAAGAAACCCTTCATCATAACAGCACCTGACCTTAAGTAACCTTGTTTTGCCATCGCTGTCTTTTGTGTAGTCTGTGTGGTTAAAGGATAGATATAAATCATGAGAGGGTGGCAGGAGGACCCTTCCACGTGTTCTCTTTCACAGCGGCCCCTCCACTCCTATGAGCCATTGCTACAGGGCTCCCTTGTAGGTACGCAGAGCAGCATGTTGTGGAAATGATGCTGTGTGAAGCCACCCAGAGGACAAGGGCTCTCAGCTTGTTACAAATGTCCTCCCCTTCCTGGAAGCCCTACATGGCAATCTGTCCATTTTGAAGCATGCAGTTAACTAAGTGTTTTGCCTGCTCAGTGCACTTGTAGCGTTTTCTTAAAAGACCAAAACCAGAACTCAAATTCTTCTCTAGTTTTTCCATTCTTAAAGCTAGTGTTATGACTGATACCATGATGAATAATGACATTAGCTAGGCCTTAAATATGTGTAGTGGATCTGGAATTTCAGAGCAAAAACTCAGTTACATAAAAAATTTTTTTTATTTCTTTGTAACTCTAAGTAAACTAAGTGTTGAGTCTCCATTCTGCCAAATGGTAGATGATTAGTATAGCGCGATTCTGGGTGAAGTCACTGACTTCAGGTTAATTAAATCATTCATTTCCTCCCCTCTTCCTCCCTTCCCTGAGATGGCATCTCAAATCCTGGGCTATTTTGGGGGTGATCGAATGGGGTTGAAACGCCAGTTCTGGTCATTGGCTTGTCGCTGTGTTATGTTTTGTCCCATCTGAACTTAAGACAATGTCTGCCTACTCATGGCAGCTCTGCCTCAGTTGGCATCTACGCCATTTTGAGGAAATCAGAAACTTCTACTGCTCCTCCTTGCCTTTTAGAGGCCATGAGAAACATTGGCACAAGTCATCAGTGGTATTGCCAAAGGCAAGGTATTGAGTGAGCTCATGTGATGGATAAAACAAAACCACGGAACGTTTCAATACTTAAGGGTTGAGTCAGCGGGGGTGGGGGTAGTAAAAGAGAATAAGGAAAAGTGACCGATAACCCAGAAGACACCCAAAGAGGGTGATATGAGAAAATCCTAGAGACAAGAAGGCAGTGACCAAACCTATCACATGCTGGGATAGGTTCCATAATAACAAGAGCAAAGAGGGAGGCATGCATAAGCGAGCGGGGGAGCTGGCTTTGACCTTGGCCAGAGCTGTTTCAAAGGAGTGTGCAGATAGAAGCTGTATTAGTGTGCACTGTGGAGTGAGTGCAATAAGATGTGGTAGTTACAATGAATATTGACACGGATTCACTAGCATCAAAATGGAAAATTACAGAAACATGCTGTCAAAAAAGCAGGTTGCGGGCCGGCCCGGTGGCGCACTGCTACAATGCGCCGCTTGGGAGCACGGCGGCGCTCCCGCC
>NW_007728900.1:583743-584717 GCF_000696425.1 Galeopterus variegatus
TCCGGTATGGGCGCGACACTGAGGGTTGCGATCCGTTGCCGGACACGAAAAAAGACAACAACAACAACAAAAAAGCAGGTTGCAAAATGCCAAGTATGCTATAACTGTGTGTCTGTAAATTTTAAAACACAAACAGCATATATTGTTTATAGTTTTGTATGTATGTTATAAAAAATTTTTTAAATTCATGGGAATAGTACATGTCAGGATAGTGTTACTTCTGTAGAGGAAGATGGGGGGGCAGAAGTGGAGGAGGGACTATTAGATTTTATTAATGTCATAATATTTTACTTCTTTTAAAATGAGAGATCTAACGTGAATTTGGAAAAAATATCAATATCTGTTCAACCTTGTGGAAGTGACCTGGGTGAGTGTCTCTTCTATTCTTTTTCTGGACCTTTCTTTAATTAAAATAGTTTAGATAGTTTGTAGGGGTCCAATTGGATGTGAGAATTGAGGAATAAGTTGATAATTCTTTTGAAAAGCATTACCATGAATTGGTCAGAGAAATGTTGGGAAAGCTGGAGCGGATGTGGGATCGTGTGGGTTTGGGCTGTTTCGTGTGTGTGCGTGCATGCATGTGTGTGTGTGTGTGTGTGTGTGTGTGTGTGTGTGTGTGTTGACTTAATATGGGAGACAGGGAGGTTTATTTGTACTCTTGGGGAATGTTCCAGAAATGAGGAAAAGTTGATGATATGAAAGAGAGTGAGAAAAAATGGAGAGCTTAGCAGATACTTTTTAAAAAATTTTTTTTTTAATTTTGTCAATATACAATGTGGTTGATTATTATGAACTATCACCAAAATCTCCCTCCCTCCTCCCTCTCCCCCCTCCCACCCAAGAATGTCCTTTCCGTTTGCTTGTTGTAACACCTTCAATGAAATTGCAGTTGTTATATCTTCTCCCCCCCACCCCCGGTTTGTGTGTGTGTGTGTGTGTGTGTGTGTGAGTGAATTTATTTGTGTATTTTTAGC
>NW_007728900.1:585485-599509 GCF_000696425.1 Galeopterus variegatus
AAGCTTTTTAGTTTGATATAGTCCCATTTGTTTATTTTTTCTTTGGTTGCCCGTGCTTTTTAAGGTTACAAATAGAGCACCCAGAACCAAGTCTGGATACAGACTGTGTTGATGATTCTTATAGTAGGAACGTGAAGGAGTGAGAGGCTGATGGCTTTGTATTTTCTGACTGAAGATAGAGGTGGGCACTTCATTTGAAAATAGGATTGGGGGAGCATTGAAGACAAATCATGCAAACTAGGAATGTGAAGGAGTGAGAGGCTGATGGCTTTGTATTTTCTGACTGAAAATAGAGGTGGGCACTTCATTTGAAAATAGGATTGGGGGAGCATTGAAGACAAATCATGCAAAAGGATTCCAAGCGTCTCAGAGCCGGATAGATCACAAGGAACAGAACACATTGGGGCAACTTGAAAAGTCCAAGGCATAGCACCGAACTCCTTTCAGGGAATATACAAGTAGTCGCGGGCTTTTCTCCAGGAGAGCCAGGAAGCTTTATTCCCATTCTGGTAAAATCGGTGACAACCGCTCAAATTCTGCGGCTAGATTCCAGCTCAGGAGAAAGATAACTATACATTGCTTTTTGTTTTTTAATTTTTCTGGGTCATATTTGAGGACATAGCTAAGAGTATTTACCTGTCAATCATTCCAGAGTGCTCTGCACCCAGTGTGGGCGTTTCTTTCCTGGATGATACGTTATTTCATTTGGTTTGGTGGAAGTCACTGGCCTCAGCTAATGTCTGCATTTCAAGCTCTTTTTCATTTTCCAGGCTTCCCGGACAAATGAGCCACACCGCGCATTGTTTCAGCCCCAGTCCCATTAATCAGGCTTTTGCCAACTCTTCACAGCTTGGGAAGAATTTTTCCTTAAAACATTCAAAACCAGCATTTCACGGAATTCAGCAATGCTGAACAATGGGAAGCCTTGTTGACGGGGACCACATTCAAAGTTAATGGGCTTGAAGGAGTTTTGCAGAGCCTGTTGGAAGAGACGGAGCTGGCGCCCAGGCCACTCCATGAGCAGCCTCTGGGTGTTCAATTAGGAGGCTCAGGACCGACTCCCGGGCCTCACAGACAGCTCCGCCAGTGCCGATTCTCAGGGCCTGAGATGGGGAGCGAGTAAATGTATCTCCACACAGACCATTCTGAACACTCCCTGTGAAATGCGTGATGTGCCATGAGAATAAATTGGGGGATTGTGCTGCTGGTGCTTTGTACTGCCCTCATACTGAGGTCACACCAGCCACAAAGCACTCTAATAAATTTATCAAGTCTGAGTTATTTGCAATTCATGTCTCTTTGCAAACCCAGTGCAGATTATGAGGCTGATGCCTTCTTTACACAAAAGATTTGAAGCTTAAGGAGGAACCCAGGCAGCAAGTGAGGACACGGAGCCCTTCCAAGTATCTTAAAAGCACTTACACAAATCTTGTATGAGGTACTTCAAAAAGTTCATGGAACTTTTAATTCCTGTTACCTTTTAATTCTATTTTTCCATGAGCTTTTAAAAGTGCCCTCCTGTAACACTCACTGTGCCTTCACGTTTTGGAAAACTTTATATTTTTGCAGCTTCTGATTGTTAAATTCAAAATCATATTTTACAAACTGTGAGATATTGTGTTATTAATTTAAAATATCTTGGCAAAGTAGTGATTAAGGCATATATTACATTTTTTTCTGCCATCATAGATATTTTGTTTTCTGAATGCTGCAGATTGGATATTTTAAATTAATAGACTTTATTTCTTAGAGCACTTCTGGGTTCACCAAAAAAGTGAGCAGAAAGTATGGAGTTCCCATGTGCTTTTTGTCCCAGGTACCCCCACTCCAAGTTTCTTCTAATATTAACATCTTGCATTAGTAGGTCCATTGTTACAATTGATGAACCAATATTGATGGATCATTATTAACTAAAGTTCATGGTTTAGATTCAGATTCACTTTCTGTGTTGTACAATTTTATGGGTTTTGGCCAAATGCATAATAAAATACACCATTGCCATGTCATACAGAATAGTTTCACTGTCCTAAAAACCCTCTGTGATTCTCTTATTAATCCTTCTTTGTCTCCTCCCAACCACTGATTTCTTAGTGTCTCTGTATTTTTTTTTTAATTTTTAAGTCTTATACATTTTGCCACTGAATACCTTCTTTTATCAAAACTGTATTTTTTACCCCTGAAATTGGCCACCACCAGTTTTGGCCAATTGTGATTGTGGCCAATTGAGAGATTGTGACAATAGTTTTAGGCTCAAATCATATATTTTGTTGTCTTATGTAACACAGTTTATCAGAAAATCCACTTTCATCAAATGTTAATAGACTCTTTTGTTTTCCTAATAATAACAAAATCATTAGATATCCTTAGACAAAGATAAAGAAAAATACATAAGGAGTATTCTAAAAATGAAATATATGTTACAAAGTTATTTGTGATTTTAATTTAAAATATATTCTAAAGCACTTAGGTAAAGTATGGTTAAAAATTCTCTGCATGAACTGTTGTATAAGTGCCATTGGGTTTAGCAAAACACACAGTTCTAATTCACCTAAAATAAAAAAGTATCCTCGGGCACTTATAATTGAATGACCGATGGCTCTCGGAATGTGTCATCATTTTAAAAGTAGATACGGACATCCTCTTGACCTTCCTGGCACCACGGGTGTGGGTTGGAAGAGGGTGACTGGGTCTCACAATGTTCATGTGGGAGTGAGGTCCACTTGTGCCTGCCCCTTGGAATTGTCTTCAGAGGCTTATTGGACCAGTCCAGGCATGGTGTGCGTCTGGGGGTCGTGAGGGACCATTTGCTTCTCCTGATCCACACTCTGCTCTTCTCCTCCCAGCTCTGTGCCTTGACAAGGGACAGGTGCTCTTCACAGGTTAGGCACGTGACAGTGGTGGGAGCCAAGTAAGCCCCCAGGAGAAGTCCACACTGCTGAGCCCATGGAGGGCCTCCATCCCTGCCACGATGGCCGTCTGTGCATGATGGACCCATGGTGCCCCCTGTGGCTGGGGAGGAGGCTGGCTGACACCACCTGACTGCTGAGGGTCTCCTTTGCAGTAAATCCTCCCCTGCACTGCACCCCCTGCCATGAGCATTGACTTGGAGCTGGAGTTTGTGCACACTCTGTGCCATTCTGACATATCCATCCACACATCTCCTCCCCAGGTGCCCTTATCACAACCTTCCAGTCTTGTTCTTCCCAAGAACAGGACCAACCAGTCAGGCCAATAGGCACTGCCAGTGAGTCACTCTGGTCCACGCCTCAGGACATCTTTCCTTCAAAACACAAGAGACAACTGGATGTACCGATTAACATCCTTTCTGCTTGGGAGCCTCCGTTCAGCCTTGTATTCCACAATTTCCATTTCATAGAGAAACCACTGTGCGTGTTTAGTGTCAGGATTTGGGGGATGGGGTGTTTGAAAATGTAGGTTTTATTGTTATTCAGATATGGAGACAAGTGTCATTGAATAGTTTGTTACTCACAGTTCCTAAGAGAAGGGAGCAAGCCACACCCCTCAGGGCCACATGGGGAAGCCCCAGGTTGGTCAGGAGGCAGAGGGAGCCAGGGGAAACCGTGAGCAGGAGACTTTGTTGTGGTTTTCGTGGGAATGAATGGGCAAGGCAGGGTAATTAGCTTAAGCTAGCTTATGATGGACTGTTTTGAGTAGTTTCAGCAGGCTCTGGATAGTAGGGACTACCCCTGGGTTTCTGACTCTTGGCTCTGGGGTGACTAGAGCAGGGAAATAATGGCCCAGAGTGAAAGAGCCCAAAAAGGATGCTGTTGGGGGGTATGGACTGCGAATGGGTTAGTTTGCATATGAAAGACATGCTCCCGTGAATCATTTACTGTCTCTAGAAATTGGCTAGTCCAGGGAGGGGCACTCCAACAGAGATCAGCAAGGCCTCCAATGTCAAAGCCCTAGAGTACCAAAAACAAGAAGGCATGATTAGTACACAGGCAGGGTCCAATGGCACCCAGTTTGTGGTGGATATCTGATAGTCACTTGCTGTAGCATGACAGGAGTGGTAATGATCGAGTCCTGTGGGATTCCCCTTCACTATCAGCCAGCATGTGAAAGGCTGACTTAGGTGGGGGATCCCTGACCCATGTGGGTCCATGTGCTTGCTGCTATAGGATCACTAATCACACTCACCAGACAGGACTTAAAGGAAAGGCTTTTTATTTTGGAAGACATTGACCAGGAGACAGAGGGTGAAGTCCTAACTGCCTCCCCAATTGACTGAGGGCTAGGGTTTGTACAGGTAGATGTATTAGGGAGACAGGATGTAGGGGCCTCAAGCATGATGGACAGCTGCTTTCCAACATTATCTACAGCACCATGGTCTCATGTGGTTTCTGTTTGGTGATGCTATCTCTGAGAGATGTGTCGGGCAATACAAGATGTATGTTCCTCAGGCATGATGGACAGCTGCTTTTGATGCAATCTTAATCATTAAGGACTAACTTCAAAGGGAAAACAAAGGTAGTTCTATGCTAAATATATTGTTAAATAGTAGATTGTCTCCTACATTTACAATGATGAATTACAAATTCTGGGTAGTCAGCACCATAATTGCCCTGTCAAAAAAATTGACACTCCCTCTTTATATACATGAGTGTAGGGGTTTCCTATGTTTACAGGATTGGTTCTCAGATGCATGAAAACTGTAGGCAAAAGAGGACAAGTGGGCTCTAAAACACCCCTGGGGTTCTCCAGAAGCTTCATTTGGCATCCTCATCACAAGCAGCTAGAGAAGGACAGAGAGCAGTCTGCACAGGAGGAGTGGTGGTGCACCAGAGAGCACCAGGAGAGTCACTAAGACAGCCCCAATCTCTTTCTCTCTTGGGGTCCCTCCATTCAGGTCTTAGACAGTCAGGAGAAGAATGTGGCCAGCTCGATGTAGGTCAGTTATGTAGCCCTGCACTCATCAAGTGTGGCCATGAGGACACGGTGATAGGACAGTGTGCTGGCCCAGAGTGTGAAGCTTTCCATTGTTTCCAGTGCTTCAGAAAAGTGTGTGTGTGTGTGTGTGTGAGTGTGTGCACGTGCACATGTGTGTCCGTGTGATGTATATCACATATCATGGGAATTCGCCTTTCCTTGTGCTGTGGATTGATGTCCCCTCAAAACTTAGTCCCCACTGTGACAGCATAAAGAGGTGTCAGAGTGTAAAGAGGGTGGGAAAAGCTATTGTGGAACTGAAAGGTGGGACCTTGAAGAGGTGATTGGACTGCAGGACCATGCCATAGTGAATGGATTAATAGTGGTGGTCATGGGCATGGTTCTGAGGGCTTTAAAAGGAGAGCACACATGAGAGTCTCTCTGCCTCTGCTCTGCTATTTTCTGCCATGTGAGAAATCTGCATTACTGTAAAATCAAAGAAGACCCTCACCAGATGTGTTCCATGGACTTTGGACTTCCCAGCCTCTGAAACTGTAAGCAATAAATGTCCTTTTCTTACAAATCACCCAATTCTGGGAATTTTGTTATAAGCAACAGAAACGGACTAATATACCTTGTATATTTGAATTTTAAACATCCATAATAATGTCAGTATTCAGCTCAGCCATCTTCCCTCCCCACCTTCCAATGTAGCAACCCTGGTTGGACCTCTGTGTTTGGTTCCACCATGATGTGGGCCCCATGCTCTGGAAAAGGACTGTGCAGTGTGTCCACCTCACCAGTTCTGACTCCAGTGTACAAATTCCCCATCTTTCCTTTGCAGTTAGATTTGGTCATATGACTAAGTTCCAACCCTTAGGATAGGTAGAAGGGAGATTAGTCACTTCCAGGCCTGCCCTGGAATAACGTCCTGAAGGATGCTCCAGCTCTCTCTTCCCTGCTTGGTGAACCAGGAGGCCAATGAGTTCCAGACATCACAACCGGTAGACAGAAGAGGATGACCTGACTGTGGTGTGGGCGAGAAATCAGTCCTGGATGTGCTGTGTCACAGAAGTGTTTGGCTCACTTGGAACCAAGTCTATTCTATCCTGATGAATCATACTGTAATTGGTACCTTTGAGGGTTTTTTGTTTGTATGTTTGCTTTTTTGCTAATGTATCAGTCTGTTCCTGTTGCTTATAACAAAATTCCTGGAATTGGGTGATTTGTAAGAAAAGGAAATTTATTGCTTACAGTTTCAGGGGCTGGGAAGTCCAAAGTCCAGGGAAAACAGCTGGTGAGGGTCTTCTTCGGTGGTGGCTTTGCAGCAGTGCAGGCATCTCACATGGCAGAAAATAGCAGAGCAGAGAGAGAGTGACTCACATGTGCTCTCCTTTAATCGCCCTCAAAACCATGCCCCTGACCACCATTATTAATCCATTCAATACAGCACGGTCCTGCAATCTAATCACCTCTTCAAGGCTCCACCTTTCAATTACTGTAATAGCATTTCCAACCCTCTCAACACTGTCACAGTGAGGGTCAAGTTTCCAACACCTGGAACATTTGAGGACATAATTTAAGCTTCAACGAGTTTGGGTGGGTGGCATTCAACCTACAGTAACTATTCTACTGTGATAACTTGAGAATGGGTTTTTGGGTCCCAAGAACTTGTGAAGTGCTTTTCTGGTCTTCATTTAGTAAGGTCTGGGCAATAAATTAGTGAACAAATCCAATGATAAAATTGTGATGATTTAACGTGTAATGTAGATATTTAGATAAATGTGTGTATGTGCATGAGATGTATATATATATCTCATAAAGTAGACAATATATGTGTATTTCCTCACAAAGTAGGAAATATATATATACATTTATTTATATATATATATACACATATGGAATTAAAATGATGAAAAGTAGTGGATTATTTGCTTGTTCATTTTTTTTCCTTTTTCTGAGTTTTTCAGTTATTTTTTTCTAGCTCTTTAAACTTCAGATTGAATCTAACCAAGTTTTAGATTAAGTTCCTATGTTTTTACAGAAATAATTTTCACTGTAATAGATTTTTACAAAGGTAATAAACAAGAAATTGAAAATATATGGCCATGTGCATTGAAACTTGGTCTGTGGCCTTAATGTTTAATACAACCCATATGCGTTATCAAATTGTGCTAACAAGACTGAGTAAAACAACTCATTCAGGGGAAAAGCATGGAACTGTACTGTGCCTAGTCTGATGTTTAAAAGATATTTTACTTTTGCATTACATCTGTGATGAGACACTTATCAGCAGCAGTAAAATTATCAACATGGGTCCCATCTGGAGATGGTAGCAGAACAGGGAGATGTGCTGGTGAAGAAAGCCCAGTCCCACTACATAGCAAGACTGACCGGGTCACCTTTTCCTGACCTTCATTCTACTACAAAGGCACAGCTCATCTTATTTGGGAATCGCATCCCCACAGTGGGATAGGAAATGACAATTATCCTATTCACACTGTCTATCTGGTTAAGAAACAAACTGAAAGTCAGATATATATATATAAAAATACAAAATATAGCCTCCCATCAACTCTGTTGGGTAGAAATGATTAGACCATTTTACAAGTGAGAAAATGGAGTGCTGCAGAAGTCAAGGAAATGTCCTGAACTTACACTGCTAAAACAACTTACTGCATACTTTCCATATCACCGAAGAAACAAAAATCAGAAAGAAAAATTCAGATGTACACCAAACTCTACAAAACAAAACAACAAATTACAGCATATGAAATAGCACAATTTTATCAAACTACCTTATGACAGTGAATGTAAATAAGATCTCTACTAATATAAGTTAAAATTAAAATCCAATGATAAATTGTCTACCAGAGACACACATGAAACAAACTGCTTCAAGCATTTTTAGTGAAAAATAATGCAAAATATATTAGAGAAAATTTTAATATTAAAAAGAATGAAGAAAAATATACATAAATGCCCAAAGCAGTGAATGATAGGAAGAGTGTCCACAAGTGTAATTAAGTTATAAATGTGCTTAATCATCATGAGTAAAACTGTCAGACGTACAAGGAGAAAGGAAGACTTTGATACACTCCGCAGAGCTCAGAGATCAGGGAAACAAAATTTTAAAAATTTATAGAAGAACCAAATAAAATTATGAAGATTTGACATATATGTCTATATACTTAATACCTACGTATACATGGCCCAAAGTTAGACAGACCATGCTTTCTTCCCCCAGTACTCAGAATGCATTTGTAAAAGTTGTCTTTATATTTAACCACACACAAAAAACCCCCCAATATATTTTAAAAGGCAGCAGTAGTAGATGCCACATCTTATGACTAGGGATCTATAAAATTAGAACTTACTCATAACAGCAAAAATGTAATGAAGTACTAAATGCACATGTTTTTTTTTAAAAAAATAGCACTCTTTAAAAATAATGAGTTCAAGGGGACATTTAAAATGCAATTGCAGGTAATTTAGAGTATAATGTTAATGTGCAAAGTACGAATCGAAACACACTGGAGACCGTCAGTAGTGGGTTGGTAAGCATTTAACAACTGAGGGCAGTTCTGAGTGTAGCTCCAGCGTGCATGTTGTTTGATGTATTTGTTATATTAATATGTAAGACAAAAGTAAAAGAGTGAAGATAGACACAGAACTTCACTTGTGCAGCAAGTACTGAGCAATTTCTGTGCTGAATTTGGTAATTAATAGATGTCTGTACTAGAGGAATATTTCCTCCATTTTTTGTGCTATTCACAATATAATGACTACAGACTAGACACCCAATTAAGGTTAATCTACATTACTGTCGTTTTCTCCAACACCTTCCTAAGTCTACAAAATCAATAAAACAATAAATTAAAACCTGATTTGCAGAATTTACTGATTTCTGTGGTGTAAATACACCATCCAATCTCAAGCTACCCTTGTAGGCAATTTCAGCAAAGAGATGTGAAGAGTTGGGCACTATATAGCATTTCCACCTTACACATCCAATGGATGTAACTAAAATAAAATACGAATCTTATAATAATTAAACTACCCTGTGGAGTATAATAACATTTATAAAGCAAATGTATTTCACAGGGCCTAGTCTCCAAAGCCCTGTAGTTTCAGGTATAACCTAACCTTTTAAAATTACATATAGAAATATGAAGCTTGCAAAAGACAGGAAACTTTCCCCAGGATAAAGTCTCTGTTGTGGATATAGAATTGTAACACAGCACAATTGCTGGCTCAAGGACAGATGCCCATGGAGCAGGTTAACCTACTGATTGATATGTTAGAAAAGTTGCTTTACTGTTATGTAAAAGTCCTGAGGAAACTGCTGTAGGAAAAGACAGTATTTGCTAAGAACGTGGATTGACTTAACCTTTTGCAAATTGCATTATGGAGTGTCACTTTGTTATTTCACTCATGTTACTAGTTTTCCATTTGATAGCCATAATTCTGCCCATATCCTTCTGTTTTTGTAATGGTTAAATCAACTGAATTTTCTTGTAAAACTTTCTTGTTTTTACAATAAAAGGGAGAGGCTAACTTTGGATTGGGCTGCCACATTCAGTTTTTCTCCTCCTAATGGGGAAATTATCGAAGAGCAGTCTGTCCGGGCCTCAATGCATACATAATGCTTGAGGAATCACATAATTCTTTTTTTTTTTTTTGTCTCTGTTACACAGGGAAAAGAAATGTAAGACTACCCAACCTAAAAAGAGAAGTAAGGAAAAATTAATTAAAAACCAAAATAATAGTTGGAAAATAGGAAAAGATTAGCATTTAGAAATCAAAATTATAGCAGTTTCTTTGGACAAACCTGCAATATATTCAACATAAACCTGCCAGTATGATAGAGTCATTCCAGTTGACGCTGGTCCTCCTAAGAGAGAAGTTCCCTGACATGGAGGAAAGAACACATAAAACCAGAGCAGGAAGAAGGGGAGTGTTTGTGGTAGGTTGTGGGGATTCAGGCAACTCCGAATGGTCAGCTGCTGTCTACTTGCTCTGGAACTAAAGCCAGTTTGAGTACCAAGAATTTTGGCCCAATTTGGAGGACTTGGGAATTATAAAATTCTCCTCCAGTCACAGCGTGACAGCATTAGATGTGGCTCTGTGTGGCTCCACCTGACCCGTGCTGGAGACATCTCCCCAGAGCATAAATCCTAGAGCTGCTTCCAGTGAGGTGGAATAATATCACCACCAGTAGTGAGACCTGTTTATACCTATCTGGCTTGTTCAATCCATCCACGTGGGCTGACCAAATTAAGTATTTTCAGGAATCCATCTCTTTGACCCCAGTTATTGATTTGGGTGCAGGGGAAAGAGGAGTAAATGGAACTGAATCCTAATCTGCCCTTCTTAACCCCAATGCTGGGCACCCTCATGACCCAGCCGTTCTACAACAAACCAGAAACATCCACTGCTGCAGTCTTGGTTCTGCAAGGAGCTCGGTGTGCTTTTTTGCTGCTTGTTTTCTCAGTTCTGGTCATCAGGTGTGAGACGTTGCTGCTCCCTGGCTTATTCCACGATGAGGTTGCCGTAATAGATACGGTGATTGTTTCACATCGGCTCTTAGTAAGTTTCTTGGTACAATTCACAATAAGCCGAGGATTAGTACATAATTGCAGACGAGGACAAGATGTACCTTTGCTGTCTTAGAACTGACCTTCTAGCCTAGAAACAAATGTGAGGCTTACTCTGAGGGTCTGATTTCTTGAGGCAAGTGCTCACCACCAAACTTACATAGAAAATTCTGTGTGCATTAGCCTAAGTGAGGAAAAAAGGGGGGGGGTGGCAGGGTGAAGGAGGAGAGAGGGAGGGAAAGAGAGAAAATGAAATTATATTTTATAAGCATAAGGAGGGATGTAAAATTGACATAGGTAGGGAAAACAATAGAATATGTATATGTGAGTAGGAGGTGCATCTTGGTGAAATTTTAAGAAACTATAAACAAACCGAGTCATGGACTCAATGTAAAAAGAAATTTCAAAGACTCCCTCTACCTGCCCACAAAGTGGAAGATGAATATTATTTCACTGGTGAGTTTTTCCCATCATTTAAGGGAAGTGAAATTTCTATGCTATTGAACTTTAAGGGAACAATTAATCCCTATGGTATTAAACTGACCAAGGCCATATAAAAAGGAGGAATACTTGTATTAAATTTTATAAAGGTATATTAACTCTGATACTAAAATCTGGCAGATATCACGAAGTAAAAAGTTGTGTGCATACGTATGTGTCATCTCAAGTATATAAATATTAATGCAAACTCTTTTTCAAGTGAACATTTAAGCTAGAAGTATATTAAGAACTAATACCCCTTGATGAAATAATATCTTTTTCAGGAATACCAGAATGATTCAATATTTGAAAGTATATTAATGTAATTCGTGATATTATTACGTTAAATGAAAAAAAAAACTTTTACTATTTTAATAGGTGCCAAAAAGAATTATATAAAATCCAGTCATTATTTCTGATAAAATTTCTAAGTAAAATATAAATAAAAGTAATAAAAATAGTTTCAGCCAAATGGCTAAACATGTCTTGAGGGCGAGACAATGGGACATTCAAATGGTGTCTATAAAAAGGGTTCCTGCTGACATCTTTCTTACTAACATCAGTGTAGAAGAGCTAACCAATACGATTTTTTAAAATTTTGGAAATGACTCAAATTTTGAAAGATGAAATTAAGATCATCATGAGATGGGAAAGCCAAGCAAATTAGTAATAATAATAAAATAGTAGACAATGTAAGTATGTTAAATAAGGTAACCAGTTACAACATCAGCACACACATGTAAGTAACTCTCCAATAGTCAAACCATATTGAATTCATAACAGAATTAAAATTCCATTTATAATAGCATCAACTGTTATCAATATTCCAAAACTCAAGGAACTTTATTCCCAAAGGTCTTTCCTGAGGAATCTATGGGTAAACAACCTCTAGACAACAGGAATTACAAAAGACGTCGACTTAAGAATAGTATGAGCCAATAAATACAGAGTAACTTGGAAACTTGTAAACCCAAAATCTGGGTTAAAAGAGAAGAGAATTAGTGCAGTTGCCTGTAATCTGTCACTGTGGATATAGTGCAATGATTAAAAATGGGAAGGAATAGTAATATCACATGCAAAATATTTAATGTTAGTACTGTTGTACTGATACTGTTGTGTTTGTAATGTGGGATAAAGTCAATGAGCAACTGTGAGGTATTTTAATTCTGTCATCCCCTGTGTCCTTGACAATGAAGATTTTCAATGTAGAATAAAGATGTGATATTGAGATTAAGTAAAAACCTTGCATTCCTAAATTTGCATTGGAACTACTAGTATAAACTCTCAAGTTTTATATATACTCTTCAACTATATTAAAAATTCCCGGAAACTAAGATCAACACGGTGGAAAAGGGATTCCTCAATTCCAGATTTTGATCTAGATATACATTTTCTGTTTAAAGAAACCAAGGTTTCTTGGGGAAGTGACTGATAGCTGGTCAGGAGCAGGGGATGGACAAGATTAGACTAACAAATCTGGACAATTCAGAGCAAGAAAAATATCAGAGACTACGAGAGCCATGTCAGAAGGACTGAAAAAGCTCACACTGGCTGAAGCCAAGACAACTTGAGCTTCAGTGTGGATTAGATTTGAAATCAATCATACCCACCAAATATGCTTAGATCCACGAACTGATAAAGATATTTTAAAAATAAAGCCAATTGTTTGCATTGTGAAGATGAGAGATTCTTACCTTGAAAAGCTATCATGTTCCTCAATTTTTCTGTGTAAGCAAGAGAATGCTAGGTGATAGTTATAAAGCTACTAAAGCTACATAAATGAATAAATAACATGACTGACTTAGAACATCACCATTTTGCAGACCTCAGTGAATGAATGGATGCAGGCACTGAGCATGACTCTGATAACAGGAAAGAATGAAAACCAGAAAATATGTGCCTCTGATTAAAAAAAAAAAAAAAACTCCAACTATGGTGTTGCCAAATGGATCAAATCTGATCTTGATCAAGGCTCTGAACTGAGCTGCTGCTTATCAGGAAATACAGAGAATAGAACATCTGATAACCATAATATAAATATGCAGTAAGTAATTCTCAGACTGTGGAAAACACTACAATTCAAACAACCCAGGTTCCTCAACAGACAAATCATAATGGAACAGAAGGGGTAGAATAAGCAATACTGAAATCATAACCCACAGAGACAAACCAAAAACTAATCATACAACTCGGGAACACCAGCAGCATCCAAACAAAGGGAAGGATTTATGACCCGCATGTATCTGCCCTGACATTTGCAAGTGTGTGCAAAGCTGAGCTTGGTGCAGTTCCACGCAGCTTGTTTTTCCTTCCTCCTTGGAATCTCCATAAGGAGGGAGGTTAGAAAACCTAAACATGTTGAGTGATCAGCAGTTGCCCTCCACTTTTAAGTGTGTTGTGAGGGTAAACAAAGGATTTGGCCCAGGATGGACTGGTGGATATTTTCCAAGAAGACAAACCCCTTTCTGAAGATCCACATGCTTTTGGAGACATGAAAAGACCGGTCGAGTAGACAGTAAGAGGAGAAAATGGGAATATATTTCTTTCCTTTTCCTTTCGTTTTCTAAGTATCAGGAATTTGGGGGAAAGGAAGACTAAAGAAAAATCAAATTATTCAAGATCGTCCATGTAAGCTGGCCCTGCCAGAGAGTCCCATGTGCAGTTCACTCCCCGTCCTTGGACACTCAACGCTGGGACCAGATACCTCTTCTCACCCACCTTTTCATTTTCTGCTGGGGCATGTGGAAATGGCTCAGGCAAAGCAGTTGAGCCTGGCCCAAGGAAGAACCAAGGTGCCTTTGTGATGGAAATAAAGGCTCCAATATTTAAATTTGAATTTAGAGAATAATCAGATGCCTGAGAGCAGTATCATTCTGGGGAAGAAAACATCTACAGAAAGTGGAAAGAGAGGAATTCTGCCACCCAAGGTATGGCATTATATATTAGTCCGTTTCTGTTGCTTATAACAAATTATACAGAACTGGGTGATGTAGAAAGAAAATGAAATTTATTGCTTACAGTTTCAGAGGCTGGGAGGTCCAAAATCCAGGGAACATA